>NC_057812.1:625397950-625697950 GCF_018294505.1 Triticum aestivum | reverse complement strand
CGGATGGTAACAAGAGGCAGGGAACACGATGTTTTACCCAGGTTCGGGCCCTCTTGATGGAGGTAAAACCCTACGTCCTGCTTGATTAATATTGATGATATGGGTAGTACAAGAGTAGATCTACCACGAGATCAAGGAGGCTAAACCCTAGAATCTAGCCTATGGTATGATTGTTGTATATGGAGTTGATGTCCTACGGACTATAACCCTCCGGTTTATATAGACACCGGATAGGGTTAGGGTTACATAGAGTCGGTTACAATGGCAGGAGATCTTGAATATCTGCATCGCCAAGCTTGCCTTCCACGCCAAGGAAATTCCCATCCGGACACGGGACGAAGTCTTCAATATTGTATCTTCATAGTCCAGGAGTCCGGCTGAAGGTATAGTCCGACTACCCGAACACCCCCTAATCCAGGACTCCCTCAGTAGCCCCCGAACCAGGCTTCAATGACGATAAGTCCGGCGCGCAGATTGTTTGGCATTGCAAGGCGGGTTCTTCTCCAAATCCTGTGTACCTGTAGGAATAATGTCCGATTTTTGTAATGTAATGCTCCTTGGCTTCCACGCCCAATAATGGCCGTCTTCCACGTGTCAAACAAATGCGAAAAACCAGGGCGTTTTTACATCCACACCCCTAGCCATATAAACGGGCCGCCTATTTAACGGGATGGGGATTCAGGTCCAAACCACATCTTCTCCTCTCCGCGAGTCATCATCAGAGCGCTTCCAGCAAAGGCCCATTCCAACATGTCCAGCCATCGCAGCTCCTCCCCTCGCCCCTCCGGTCCCAAACCCAGGGACTGGGAGAGTTGCACCATCCCGCATAGCGAGTTAGTGTCGCTTCAGGCCAAGGGATTTCTCCCCCAGTCATACATGGTCCCGGTCCGAGCCGGTCTCGCCACCTACAATGGCGGAAAACAAGCGGAGAGCACCCCCAATCCTTCTAAAGGAGAGCGGGTGTGCCTCGTCCCCTATCTAGTAAGGGGACTGGGATTTCCAATTCACCCATTTCTCCGTGGGCTTCTGGAGTTCTACGGTCTCCAGCTGCACAATCTCACGCCCGCCTCCGTATTACATATCGCGGGTTTTGTCGCCCTTTGCGAGCTATTTTTAAGCGTTAAGGCTAATTTCACGCTGTGGAAGAGGTTATTCTGCCTGGTGCCCCGTTCTCAAGAGGGGTCTATCTACCAAGTGGGCGGAGCCGAAGTATGGCGCATCGCCGGGACCGGAACCCCGAAGAAGGCATCCGAGGACTGGCCTTCAGAATGGTTTTACATAGATGACGTCCCGCTACCGGACCCTATCCGGGTCGGTCTCCCTGAGTTCAATAGTGCCCCATTGAAGAAACGCTTGAGCTGGCGTCCGCGGAGCTCTCAGAGAGAAAGCGACAGAGACGTCCTTTACCTGATGGGCCAGATAAGACTGTTGGCCCATTCCGGACTAACCATGATTGGAGTCATGGCCGCATGCATTATGCGGGGGGTGCAGCCGCTTCGATATAGAGGCCACCCCATGTGGGATTTCAACGGGGAGGATGACGCCACCCGTTACGGTCGTAAGGGGCCGGCCTCAGCTGCCGCCTTAGTAAAGATCTTATCCTCTTTGTACAAGGGAGAAAAGGAGGAACTCCTCCGCGTCAACCCGCGGGCCGGATTCAGTATGTACGATCCTCCAAGTTGGGTAAGTGAACAATTGCGCTTGCCCGTTTGTTTTATACTCCCACGGTTGGATAGGTAGTCTAACGACTTCAATGCAGGAACTGCGACAGGAGGTAAAGGATATAAATAGCCGCCCTCCACAGCCCGAGGACCCAGAACGGTCCCTCAATCCGGACTCCGAAGAGGATCCGAACATATCGGTGGAGCTTATCGACGGGGTGTTCCATCAGCTAAGCAAGGACAATACCTTGGTAGCCATTACGGCGGATTACCCAGGGTTAATCCCGGCCTCCCAGGTGACAGAAACCGGAGTCCCATTCCCTTGAAAGAGATTCCAGTCTCATGTATTCCGGTGTTTCTGACAACAACCGTGTTTTGCAAGGGAGATTTCCGAGGCAGGAGGCCGAACCTGCGGCGGCTAGCCAATGAGGGGCCGTAGGGCCCCGTGGGGCAAAAAGGAATGTAGTCCGTACTGAGATGCTGGCGCAAAGGTATAGCGCACCCTCTGTTTCCCTGGAGTTATTCTGTCAGGGCATATTAACATTCGTGCTATCTTCAGAACGAAGAGACCTCGCCGGACTACATCCAAAGAGGTTGCCAATCGCGCGTCCACCAGCCAGGCTCGAACGTCTGGCCAGGAAGCGAAGGCGAGCACAAGGCGCGCACCGGACGCTCCTCCGACAGAGGATGCAGATAGGCTGTCTGCCACAAATTCTGAAGTGGAGAGTGTCATGAACCACTGGCGTCGCCGGACAGTTCTACGCGACGCTTGTTTCTCCCAAGAGGCTTTAGATGCCTTTAATTCGGGAGATGCGTACCTCCGTGCCGCTCAAAATGGTTTAGCCAGAGCCACGGAGCAGTATGTAAAAGACATACGGGTAAGAAAATTTTGGTCAAATATATATATGCCAGTAGCCCTCGAGACTTGAAGCAGTTAGAGCAACTGATTTAAGGATCACTTAATATGCAGGTTCTTACAGAGAAGACTACTGTATTGTCCCAGGAGCTAGAAAAGTGCAAGGCCCAACTAGAGGCCGCACTAGCCGCAGCAGGGGAGCCCCAAGAGACCCCCTCAGGTAAGATAAACTTCGAAAGATTAGTATTGTGCAGTGTGGGTGCAAATCTGACAAATCATATTGCAGATGGCGCCAGACTCGATCCGGAAAAGCAACAACTCTTACGCCGGCTAAAGGCCGGTGAGAGTACGTAGACAAAGGTGAGGCGAGAGAAGAATGATCTTCAAGATGCCAACACCAAGCTGGACGTCGAACTTAAAGATGTTCGTGGCCAGCTGTTGGACTCCACGAAGGAGAATCAGCGGCTTCGACGCGACATATTTAGTAAGTGCTTGAACGAACTTTCAAAAAGGAGTTCGGAGAGGAAGTCGACTAACAGAGTAATGTCTATAGGTATGCTCACAGGTCGTCCTGCAGAGGAGATGCCCGGTTCTACGGGTGACCTTCTTCCCGAACTCTTGCAACTGCACGAGCGAATCCGGCAGGCGATGCGAGGAGTTGCCCAAGCCTTATGGCCTGCCCACTCCGTGCCCAAGGGCCTTGGAGAGCTTGCGGAGAAGCTGAAGGGATCTCGGCGGCGCTTCCGGTTGTGGAAGATATCGGCCTGCCGATAAGGCACTAGGGAGGCCTGGGCCATGGTGAAGACCCGGTTTACGAAGTCTGACCCAAACCATATGGTCGAGGTCGGACCAGTGGGGCCTAACGGGAAGGAGATCCCTGTAAGCTTAGTATACGGCCAAGTAGAGTTGGCCGTGAAGTATTCCCAGCAGGACTGTAAATTGGACAACCTGTTAGATGGTATAGAAGAGGAATACAATTAGTTAGAATGACTGTGTAATTTTGAATTGACATGTGTAATGCCTTCTAGCCGGATTGTAGATCGTTTGTCGTTGCCGACCTTTTGCTTCAACCTCGGGACCTGACGGTCCGGAGTATGTCCGAATACCCTAGCGGTTATATAAGAACTGGGGTATGCGTGGAGACCAGGCGTAGGGGTCATCAGTGCTTTATCAGACAAGTGCCCAACTAGTTATGTTATATTACATGGTTAGTAAGAAACATCTTCCAGAGAGAATAGTTCCGTTAAGGGTTCCTTTCGCTGGGAGGCATGCCCTAAGGTGCATGTCCGAACTGCGTGACAAGACGCAGAAAAAAAGCATCTGGGGGCGCGTAAAATGAGTAAAAAGACCGTCTTTCATTTCACCGACCGAATATTCCCTTAAGAACGCTAGCTTTTGGCTTCACCCAGTCTGAGGTACATGTCCGGCTGACCCGGCAGTAACAATCGCAGAGGTGCTCCCTTTACCGCCTAGCCGAACAATCGGGAACGTAGGGGTAAGCACAGGAGCCAGGCAACCCAGCTTGGCCAAAAATTAAGTCATATCGATGCATATAATGGTGAAGAAAAAGGTACATGCGGAAGTTTGACGCATGTGTTGGGCGTGAAGCCCGTATAAATAAGCTTCTGTTAAAGAAGCCCCCGGGTTTAATGAGCACGAGTGGCACGTCACTAGATGAGCCTTTAAGGGCTATAAAAGAAAAAAAATGGGAAGGAGAGAAATGTAAGACAGAAAAATGCAAAAAAGAATGGACAGAGGAAGGAGACGAACACAGAGTCCGGCGCTAGGCATAGAATCTTCAGAGACGGGTGGCGTTCCACGGGTTCGGTTCGAGTCGGTTGTTCGACGCATCTCACAGGCGGTACGCCCCACCAGTCAGGACTTGGTCGATTATGAATGGACCTTCCCACTTGGGCTTGAGTTTGTCCTTTTTCTTATCCGGCAGGCGTAGAACTAGTTCGCCAACATTGTAATTTTTGGCACGTACTTCTCTGCTTTGATATCTTCGGGCCTGCTATTGATAAAATGCGGAATGGGCTTTTGCCACGTATTCTCCTCCTCCAAGGCGTCCAAGTTGTCCTGCCGATCGAGCTCGGCTTCTCTTTCTTCATACATGCGCACTCTAGGTGAGTCATGAATTATGGCGCAGGGCAGAACTGCTTCTGCGCCATACACCATAAAAAATGGTGTGTATCCGGTGGTGCGATTTGGCGTGGTCCGCAGCCCCCATAGCACGGAGTCGAGCTCCTCTACCCAGTGCGTGTTAGATTCCTTGAGGGACTGCACCAGTCTAGATTTAATGCCGCTCACGATAAGACCATTTGCACGTTCGACCTGGCCATTGGTTTGTGGGTGATAGACGGAAGCATAATCGAGCTTGATGCCCATGTTTTTGCACCAGAGTTTTACCTCGTCGGTGGTAAAGTTTGTACCGTTGTCGGTTATGATGCTGTGAGGGACGCCATATCGGTGTACAACCCCGGATATGAAGTCTATCACAGGTCCAGATTCGGCCGTTTTAATAGGCTTGGCTTCTATCCATTTGGTGAACTTATCCACCATGACCAGTAAGTATTTTTTCCTATGGGTCCCACCTTTAAGGGGTCCGACCATGTCAAGCCCCCAGACCGCAAAAGGCCAGGTGATGGGTATAGTTTGGAGTGCGGTGGGTGGCATATGGCTTTGGTTGGCAAAAAGTTGGCAACCAACGCATCGTTGGACTAGGTCCTGAGCGTCTGCCCGGGCCGTCGGCCAATATAAGCCTATACGGAAAGCCTTGCTAACAAGGGACCGAGCTGCGGCGTGGTGACCACCGAGTCCGGCATGAATTTCAGCCAGAAGGTTCTGCCCTTCCTCTTCGGAGATGCACCTTTGAAGGACTCCGGTAGTGATTTTCTTATAAAGCTCTCCCTCATGGACTCTATAGGCTTTAGATCGCCGCACTATGCAGCGGGCCTTGTTTTGGTCCTCCGGGAGTTCCTGCCTAGTAAGGTAGGCTAGGAATGGTTCTGTCCACGGGGTGATAACCGCCATTATTATGTGGGCTGAAGGTGTAATTTCGTTGGCAGAGCCTCCAATTGTGTCAGATTGTTCAGCGTCGAGTGGTGCAGCTGGGTTCGGGCTGTTATTTGCGGTTTCTCCCTCCCATGCTACGGATGGCTTGAACAATCTTTCCAAAAAGATGTTGGGGGGGACTGCATCGCGTTTTGCTCCGATGCGTGCTAGGACGTCCGCCGTTTGATTGTTTTCTAGGGCTATAGGATGAAACTCCAGCCCTTGGAACCGAGACATTTTTAGGACGGCGTTGCGGTAAGCTGCCCTTTTTGGGTCCTTGGTGTCGAAGTCTCCATTTATTTGGGATATCGCGAGGTTTCAATCCCTGCGTACCTCTAGGCACTGGATACCCATGGATACTGCTATCCGGAGGCCATGTAGGAGGGCCTCATATTCGGCTGCATTGTTGGAATCCGTGTACATGATCTGGAGCACATATTGGACTGTGTCTCCTGTGGGGACGTCAGGACGACGCCGGCCCCCGGTCCGGCCAACATTTTGGAGTCGTCGAAATGCATAATCCAGTTTGAATATGTGTTGTACTCTTTAGGGAGCTCGGCCTCCGTCCATTCTGCGATGAAGTCGGCCAAAACTTGCGATTTAATGGCTCGCCGTGGCTTATAGGTTATATTGAACGGGAGAAGCTTGATGGCCCATTTTGCAATCCGGCCCGTTGCATCGCGGTTGTTGATAATATCGTTGAGTGCTACTTCCGAGGCTACTGTTATGGAACACTCTTGAAAGTAGTGTCGTAGCTTCCGGGATGCCATGAATACCGCATATGCAATCTTTTGATAATGTGGGTACCGTGATTTGCATGGAGTGAGGACAGTGGACACGTAGTAGACCGGCCTTTGAAGGGGGAATTTGTGTCCATCCGTTTCCCGCTCGACAACGTGCACTGCGCTGACAACTTGGTGTGTTGCTGCAATGTACAATAACATTGGTTCGCCGGTGTTTGGCGCGGCCAGGACTAGGTTTGTTGCCAATATGGCTTTTATTTCATCAAGTCTGGCTGTGGCAGCATCCGTCCACTCGAAGTGTTCGGTGCGCCGAAGGAGGCGATAGAGGGGTAGTGCCTTTTCTCCCAAGCGGGAGATGAAGCGGCTTAAAGCCGCCACGCATCCGGTTAATTTTTGTATTTGTTTAAGGTTCTTTGGGACATCCAATTGTGACAAAGCTTGGATCTTGGCTGGATTTGCTTCAATTCCTCTACCGGATACAATGAAGCCCAAGAGCTTTCCGGCTAGAATGCCGAAGACGCATTTTTCCGGGTTGAGCTTGATGTCATATTTTCGGAGGTTATCGAATGTAAGCCTCAAGTCCTCTACTAGAGATTCGACATGTCTTGATTTGATGACCACATGATCCACATACTCCTCCACTGTTTTGCCGATCTGGTTTGCCAGACATGTCTGGATCATGCACTGATATGTTGCGCCGGCGTTTTTCAGCCCGAAGGGCATTGTGTTGAAGCAAAATGGGCCGTATGGTGTGATGAATGCTATTGCAGCTTGGTCTGATTCTGCCATCTTGATTTGATGGTAACCGGAGTATGCGTCGAGGAAACACAACGAATCGTGTCGTGCGGTGGCATCGATAATTTAATCGATACAGGGGAGGGGGAAGGGATCCTTTGGGCAAGCCTTGTTAAGGTCTTTAAAATCGACACACAGGCGCCAGGATTTGTCCTTCTTTGGTACCATCACCAGGTTTGCTAGCCAGTCCGGATGTTTTATGTCTTTGATGAATCCGGCCTCCAATAGCTTGGCTAGCTCCTGTCCCATAGCCTGTCTCTTGGGTTTAGAAAAATGCCGAAGGGCTTGTTTGACAGGTTTAAATCCTTTTAGGATATTTAAGTTGTGTTCGGCCAGCCTGCGTGGGATCCCTGGCATGTCTGAAGGGTGCCAGGAGAAGATGTCCCAGTTCTCTCGTAGGAACTCTCGCAGTGCGGCGTCTGCATCAGGGTTCAGTCGTGCCCCGATGGAAGCTGTTTTATTGGGGTCCGTTGGATGGACCTGGAATTTGACTATTTCGTCAGCTGGCTTGAAGAATGTGGATTTGGATCTCTTGTCGAGTATCACATCATCCCTGTTAACTGTGGAGCGCAGCGCAGTCAGTTCCTCGGCCGCTAAGGCTTCGGATAGTGCCTCAAGGGCTAATGCGGCCGTCTTGTTTTCGGCGCGGAGTGCTATGTCCGGATCACTAACTAGAGTGATAATTCCGTTTGGCCCGGGCATCTTAAGCTTCATGTACCCGTAATGGGGTATTGCTTGGAAGATTGTGAATTCTTCCCGCCCTAGTAAAGCGTGATATCCGCTCTTAAACGGGGCCACCTGAAACGTGACTTCTTCGGACCTGTAATTATCCAGCGTGCCGAACACCACATCTAGTGTGATTTTTCCTGTGCAGCGCGCTTCCTGACTGGGGATTATTCCTCTAAAGGTTGTGCTGCTTCACTCGACACGGTTCCAGTCTATTTCCATTTTTTGAAGGGTTTCCTCATAAATGAGGTTCAGTCCGCTGCCTCCATCCATGAGCACCTTGGTGAGGCGAAAGTCGTCCACTATGGGACTGAGGACCAATGTGGCTGGTGCTCGGGCTGTTCGGAATCTAGGTTCGCCACTTGCGTTGAAGGTAATGGCAGTGTCGCTCCATGGATTTATTGTTGCAACTTGATAGACTTCGACGAGGTTGCGGAGTGTTCTTTTTCGCACATTGTTTGATGCGAAAGTCTTGAAGACTATGAGAACGGTACTAGTGTCCTTGGGCTGGCTTTCTGCGGCCTTCGGAATTAAGAGGTCCTCGCCGATTTTGGCCACCTGCCGGAGTATCCAACATGCTCTAAGGCTGTGAGTTGGTGTGGCGTCCTCTGTACTGTGAATTCTACAGGGTCCATCAAGCCATCTTTCCAGTACGGTTCCATGCCCTGTAGAGGGTTTTGACTTTTTGGTGTTTATCCCGGGTGTCCTATGATGATGCACCCTCTTAGTTCAGACGGGATTACTATTCAAGGCCGGATTATCCCAAAATTTTATGTCGGTTTTCCAGGCGCTTTCCATCACACAGTATTTTTGTACTATGGACGCCAAGTCAGCGAAGCGTGTAATATCACAACGACTTACGGCGTTAAGGATTCCCTCGTCCGTGCAATTACTGCAAAAAACTGAGATGGTGTATCCCTCGCGGCAATCCTTTATCCTGTTCATAACCAGGAGGAATCTGGCCCAGTAATGATGTACTGTTTCCTTGGGCCTCTGCCTGATTTGGGAGAGATCGCTTATGATCGGGTGGGCGGGTGTCGTTGAATCTGAAACCTCACCCAATCCAAGATTCGGAGCCGTAGAGTTTCCGAACTCTGAAGTTCGGATTCTTGGATGTTGTCCAATGAATCTGGCCCATTGCCTGATCCTAAGCTCAGGTCTTGAGTTACATCCTCCCCTCCGTGGGTATCCGGCTTGGAGGGGTCGGGAATTCGGACGTAGCTAGTCCTTAAAATAGATGAAGGGTCACCGCACTGCGCCTCTACCATGGCAACATGGTGTGTGACTTGGGGAGAGTTAATTTCTCTTAGATCGGGTTTAAGCCCAACCTGGTCGTAATCCATAGCGACCCCCAGGGCGGCGATGCGATCCAAGAGCTCGTTTACGGAAGAGAGCTCCATTGGATCTAGCTGCTCGACGAGCTCCGAGCTGACGTGTAGGTTGCTTTTGATGACCCGAGAGGTCACCGTCGGTGCAATAGCCGAATAGGCGGTCATGAGGAAACCACCTAGCCGGAGAGTTTGGCCAACAGCCAAGGCTCCCTTAGCAACGGCACCATCTTTAAAGACGGGAGGAGGCATCCTTCCTGATTGCGACGGCATAGAGGAACTCTCAATGAAAGCACCAATGTCGGTGTCAAAACCGGCGGATCTCGGGTAGGGGGTCCCGAACTGTGCGTCTAGGCCGGATGGTAACAGGAGGCAGGGAACACGATGATTTACCCAGGTACGGGCCCTCTTGATGGAGGTAAAACCCTACGTCCTGCTTGATTAATATTGATGATATGGGTAGTACAAGAGTAGATCTACCACGAGATCAAGGAGGCTAAACCCTAGAAGCTAGCCTATGGTATGATTGTTGTATATGGAGTTGATGTCCTACGGACTACAACCCTCCGGTTTATATAGACACCGGATAGGGTTAGGGTTACATAGAGTCGGTTACAATGGTAGGAGATCTTGAATATCCGCATCGCCAAGCTTGCCTTCCACGCCAAGGAAAGTCCCATCCGGACACGGGACGAAGTCTTCAATCTTGTATCTTCATAGTCCAGGAGTCCGGCTGAAGGTATAGTCCGGCTACCCGAACACCCCCTAATCCAGGACTCCCTCAGGCGTCAAATCACAAAAGCAAGGACGAAGCAACCATCATTTCACTCTTCGGTGACTCCGCTTCTCCATCATCTTCTTCGAGAAGCCATCTCACCGCATTAGTTACTCCTAGTAGTACTAGTAAAGGACTTCCTGGATGCAAACAAGGCGGTTGTCTCGGCTTGTAGGCGGCACTTGCGAACGACTTACTGTGGTCTCCCTCAATGGTGTTCTTCATCGAACGCACTTCGTCAAACCACCCAAAAAATAAAAAAATATCATCGACGTCACCGCAACGGGGAAGGAAGTCAAATATAGTTACTACCTCCATTTTTTTGTACACAAGGCCAGTATATCAAAATTACAATTTGCAAAGGGCCACTAACACTAATAGAGGCAAAATTGATGGGGTTAGCAACCAAGGACATTAATATCCCCTGCATGCATGCGGAAGTGAAAAGGTTGGTTTGCATGGCGCTGCATTAATCAAGTGATGAGGAGTGAGATGGTTAGCTCTTTGGTCTTTGGAGAAAAAATACGCATTAATTGACACATGAAATGAGGATTTGTATCGATTAAATCCCGCGAAGGAAAACCCAGCCTTTCTTTTTTAACACTAGTACTCCTAGTACGTACGTACTTATGCTGTTTGGGTCTAGGCCTTGCATTGACAAACTTCGCCACACATTTTTGCCAAGCTTGCCTAAAGTTTTCAAAATGAGAAGGAGGTCCACTTGCGCACGGCTATCACGGTCGCACCGCACCCTCACACGGTCGCTCATGGACGCCGCGGTCGCACCGCACCCGCACACAGTCGCTCCTGCATGCCGCAAACCCAACCAAGGGAACACACCCTCACTGACACGTGCTGTCGCATGTGAACACACCAAACTCAGCCATCCTATCGCTGACACATAATTTTCATTTCATAGAGTATGTTTATCCAACCGCATGTTGGGGAGTATCCGTACGGCCCGTGCGGTGGTCTATTGGGGAAGAAGAAGAGGTGAAGAAGAAGGAAAGAAGGGTCAGGAGACGTAGGATATTCATCCAACCGCCTGAAATGGTAGACTAACCCAAGTCACGCGACTTGCATAAAAATTATATGTTTTTACACAGCAAAAGATCCATAAAAACAACAACATAAAGAAAAACTATCACTGCTCGCGGAAAGAGATGACCACATTGTCTTTGGCTGCCGGCGCGAACCAGCCGTCGCTGCCGACGTGTGCCTCTGCACTGTGGTTGTCCTCGGCCTCCAGCTACTCGTTCAAGCAGAGCGTGCGGGCGCTCTGCACAGATGAGAGCACAGCCCGGTTCAAGTCGAGGACGTCCGGTTCCGCCTGCAGGAGGGCCTCAATGGCAGCGGCATCCGCGCGCTTCGCGTCAAGTCGAGCCTCCGCCGCCCGGTTCCAGTCCAGGACTTCCGATTCCGCCTGCAGGAGAGCATCGATGAGAGCGGCATCCGCGCATTCTGCGTCGAGTCGAGCCTCTCCTGCCCGGTTCAAGTCCAGGACGTCTGGTTCCGCCTGTAGGAGGGCCTCGATGGCAGCGGCATCCGTGCGCTCCGCCTCAAGTTGAGCCTCCACTGCCCGGTTCACATCCACGACATCCGGTTCCGCCTGCAGGAGAGCCTCGATGGGAGCGGCATGCGCGCGCTCCGCGTCGAGTTGAGCCTCTGCCTCCCGGTCTTCCTTTAGTATCGCCATGTTGAACCGCTGGTCCGCCTGCGCCATGGGGGACTCGGACGCCGGCACGAAGTCGACATCCATCGTCTCATACCCATCGGGGGCCTTCTGCGCCGCGACCTCCGCCATGAACATTGGATCGGCTTCCTCCTCCCCATAGCTTGGCTCCAGAGAACTCGGGGATTGGCCCGCCGCAAAGCGAGCTTGGGAACGGAGGTCTGTGGCGCTGACCGCCGCCGCGATTTCTGCGCGGCGCTCCGGCGTCAGCATCTTGTAGTAAGTGATCTTGCGGCGCACCATCGCTTTCCGGCGAACTAGGGGACGCTTGATGCGGGCTAGGGGATCAAAAGGTGGGGGAATGGGCTGGAGATTTGGTGTGGTTTTAGGGCAGTGGCTGGCGTAGGCCGAGCAGCGAAGGTTCTGGTGTGAATAGTGGTTCCGGTGATGACCGGTCAATCGGTTTTGACTGTACATCGCTCTTGTTGCGTTCACATTGCAGCCCGGCATGCTGGACCCTCCACGTCGCTCACTGAATGTAACGCGCTTCGTCTTGCGTTTTCGCTCGCTTGTTGGACCGCAGTTGAGAGCAAACCGACGTCCCTCCCCTCCCCCGCCCGTGTCATTTATTATACCACCACTCCCTCCGTTTTATGCGGAGTAAATAAAAACAGAGGGAGTATACTACAGATGAGGATCCCCTGACGTGGCCGAACCCATTGAGTAACTGACATGCGGGGCACAACAAGCATCGGCTGCGCCAGTAAGTGACCGAAAGGGAGGGTAAGGCAGGGATACCTACGTCAGAGGATCCACTTCCACTATACTACTTTGACCAAATGTTAGAGTAATAATATATGACATGCAACTTACACAAATGTTAGAGTAATAATATATGACATGCAACTTACACAAAGCATATGGGGTCTAATGCGTTTTTCGAGGCTAACTTTGACCAAATGTTAGAGTAATAATATATGACATGCAACTTACCCAAAGCATACGGTCAAATTCGTATGTGGAAGGAGTTTCCAATGATATAATTTTCACATTATACATCTCATGTACTATTAATCTTGTCAATAGTCAAATTGGAAACCATCTTGAGTACAAATCTAGGAGTACATACGAATCTAACAATATTGATTGGGCGTTGTTGAATGTTGATACCTTTTTGATCAAAGTAGATATACTTTGACTACACATAAAACTTATATGTAAACTAGAAAGGATAGGAGGGAGTATATTGTACGTTCAAAAACGAAACGAACATTGAATACCATTTATATATGATTTGCGGATGCTATGATCACCGGTTCAAAATTTTGAATCCGTCATGTGCCCCCACTCGTTCCCTCTCGATTTCATCTCGGGGTCCCGAGATCTACTGAAAGAGGACTAGGGTGGGTACATGCGAATGATACTCGGCGGAATGTTCAAATGAGGCATGCGGGAGGATGGACTCGACTGGAGGGCGACATGATCGATGGAGAAGAGGGTTGGAGAGGAATGATAAATAAGCAAATGCCACATGATTATACTTGAACGTCTCAAATAAACAATAAGTTGTCTCGCTTGGCCTACATAGTGAAAGGCCTAATGCGCAACGCGGAGCACTGACGCTCGAATATGGCCGGGAAAACAGGGAAACAGACATGTGGGGCACACCCATCAGGATGATGTAGCGCAGACTAGTCCAATGGAGGAGCTGGCCCACGACCTCCTCGCCACCGACAACCGTTCATGTGGGTCGTTGGGGCCAACAACAGGGCGCAGCTCCAGCACCGCCTCTGGACACGGCAACCGCGGTGAGCGACACGCTCATACCGTCGCTAGATATGGTCAGTTTCAGTTTGCCGAGGGTGGCGTTAGTGTTGTGGCACGACCAACGGTATGTTCGGTTTGTGCCCAAGGTTGCCCCATCAAAGCATTGGGTAGCCAAAATTTTGGTTGAGGTATTGGTTGCCCATGATTTGGCCGACAGTGGCAAGAAAAATGAACTTGAGTTGGCTAGAGTTCATTGGCATTCCAAAGAAATGGCAACCATCCAAACAAAGACCAATCTTTGGGTCATGACCAAAATTTTGGGTGAGGTATTGGTTGCCCATGATTTGGCCGACATTGGCAAGAAAAATGAACCAGAGTTGGCTAGAGTTCATTGGCATGCCAAAAAAATGGCAACCATCCAAACAAAGACCAATCTTTTGGTCATGACCAAAATTTTGGCAAGGTGCACTTTGGCCACAATCCAAAAACACCCCAACACCCGGCTCGTCGAGGATGCACGGGGCGCCGCGGTGCGTCCGTGGAGTGGTGTAGCGCGGCCAACTTCATCCTCTGGACCTGAGACCATGCCGGGTCATCTTGCTTTTTCAATGACATGCGGGGATCACATGTGAGCAAAGGGCATCTCCAACGTTGCCACGACCGCAGCTAACTACCCTGGCACACCAAAACCCTCGTCCCTCGCGCCATCGCGCGATGCGTTCCCAGCCGGCGCCAGCTGCCCGCATTCATGTCGTCCGTTCGTATGTCGTCATTAAGAGGCTCAGTGCCTGCGGGACCAACTCCGCGACTTAATGACGCACCCGAACGCTTGGCCTCACCGGAATGCACTACTTAAACGGGCAACGCCCAGCTAACCTCCACACCATAGCGTCCTCCTACCTGGAACCACATCCGCCATGACCGCAAGCGCGAACGCTCTGTGGGAGAACTTGTCTTCGGGGATGGAGCTCGAGGTCGCCGCCCTCGCTCAAGTCGTCGCACAAGCGGTGGCCATGCTGGCGGCCGATGACGAGAGCACCGTCAGCCACGCGTCCTACTTGCTGCCGTCCAACGTCCGGCTCCGCCGAGGTCGGGGATTCCTCCGAGGATGAGTGGGGCATGGGAGGCGGCAGGACATGGTGTGCCAACTGGCCGGTCCGTCTCCCGTGTTCTACTTTTCCTCGCCGGAGACCGCACCTTCACTTCACAGGTCTTGAACCCCGCCCCCGTACATGGAGATCACAGATGGAGAACGTTGGTCGCCGCCGTAGAATAGGTTTAGGGTTGGGTTTCTTTTATTTTTTTGTCCTATAAAAGTTCGAAATGTAATGAAAATCTGTCGTGTTTGCATTAATCTCGGCCGGTGTATATGAACTTTCACAATAATATACATATTGTAGGAGTACTAGCAAGATGCCCATGCGTTGCACGGAAGATCAAGATCTTGTGGGAGAAAAGGACCTATCCGTTAGATATAGATCGGACGGCCTATATTGCAGGATCGGACACATCTTTCTACATCTATGGGAACCTACGAAAGGGTTAGCGTAAATTGCCTCTCTCTCTCTCTCTCTCCTCCCCTAAGTTTCATGGTGGTGGGCCCCTCCCTCCCCCCAATCTACAATCAACAGCTCACATGTTTCCCATTACGTTAATAACGTAACTGGAATTACGTAGGTGTAGCATTACTCCTCCTAAAAAACCCAACTAAGCCAATTGTCGGTGTCAAAACCGGCGGATCTTGGGTAGGGGGTCCCGAACTGTGCGTCTAAGGCAGATGGTAACAGGAGGCAAGGAACACGATGTTTTACCCAGGTTCGGGCCCTCTTGATGGAGGTAAAACCCTACGTCCTGCTTGATTTATTCTTGATGATATGGGTATTACAAGAGTTGATCTACCACGAGATCGGAGAGGTTAAACCCTAGAAGCTAGCCTATGGTATCGTTGTCTGTTCTCCTACGGACCTAAACCCTCCGGTTTATATAGACACCGGAGGGGGCTAGGGTTACACAAGGTCGGTTACAAAGGAGGAGATATACATATCTGTATTGCCTAGCTTGCCTTCCACGCCAAGTAGAGTCCCATCCGGACACGGGACGAAGTCTTCAATCTTGTATCTTCATAGTCCAACAGTCCGGTCGAAGGATATAATCCGGCTGTCCGGATACCCCCTAATCCTGGACTCCCTCACCAACCTCCCAGCATATCGCACGGGAAAAGACTCGGCCGCGCCGTTTTAGTCGGGATTACCGGATTACTAGTAGTAGTATTGATGGATCGCGTGAAGCAACAGATTTTTTTGAGGGGGCGAAGCACCTAGTTTAAAAGGAAAAAATGCGGTACACTCACAGCACTCCTGTCGCGGTCGCATTGCACCCCACACACGTTCGGTCCTACACACGGCTCACGCAAACGGAACGCGTTTCGGCTTGCCTCTTCACTGACACGTGGGACTGCACTTGGAGACACCGACCATGCGCCAAACTCCCCCCGCCCACCGCGCGAAAATCCTCCCCCCCCCCACACCCAAAATGTTCCCCCAAATCTGATTCAACCGCCCTTCGGCCAACTAGCCAATAATATTCCCCAAACCCCCTCCCCCTGTCCCCCTCCACTCCATTCGCTCCGCCAAAGCCGCCCTCCCCGCCACGCCGATACGTTGGCGCCGCGGTTCGGCGATCCTCTCGCTCCCACAGTACGCTCTCGTAGACTGCCATCCTCTAGCCGCGCCGCCACCTCTGGCTACGTTCTTGTGGAGGCGCACGGCGGTCAGCGCCGCCACCGCTGGCGACGTTTGTGTGGAGACGCACGGCGGTCAACTTCTCCCACGGTACGCGCATTCTAGACTGAGGCCCGTTCATGTCGGTGTAGCGCTGAATGTTAGCTAATAGACGCTGTTAATATCACTGTTTGCCGAAGTAGTTTACTGTCAATATGCTCTGCTTAAGAAGCTTCCTTGCCCTGCTCTGCACTCAATCTGCTTAGCTGAGATGGCATGCCAAGGCCGATTAGTTGCTAAAATATCCTGCCATATATTTATTGTGACGTAGATTGCCATGGTCTAGTAGCCAATCTGTTAGCTGAAATAGCTCTACACCGTTTTATACTCGATCTTTGTTGTTGTGATGGCCTTTGATAGTTTGATGGCTGCGTGCTCGGCCTCATTGACTGCTGAAACAGCCTTCCATAATTTGGCACTCAAATCTGTTTGCCGAATTAGCTTTACATATATTTCGTTACGTAGATCTGCTCATGCAATTATCTTGCCATAGCTTTAGACATCGACCTAGGTTTTTTTTTCTGGACTTCATAAAAAAGCATATATGTTTTTCCTGTAATATCTAGTAGAAGAACTAATTTGTATGTCTAACAGATGGACAAGACTTGGATAACTTCTGCTCGAAGATTCTCCGCTGCATATGTCGAGGGGGTTGAAAACTTCATGAACTTTATCAGAGCTGAGTACGGTGGTCCGAAATCAGATGTGCTCTGCCCGTGTAGCAGTTGTATGAATTCAGTTATAAGACCCCAGTCAACTGTGCAAAATCATCTACACTTGTATGGGATGTCGGTCACATATACTAGGTGGGTTCATCATGGTGAAGCTGTGAACGTCAATGTTATTGACTATGTGGAAGCAGCAGATCACCATCTTGATCTGCCTAATGCTCAGGTGGAAGAGGAGGAGGAGGTGGAAGTGGCGGAGCCAGTGAGTTTGACCAACATTGAAACAATGCTACGAAATGCTCGTGCATTCCGTGAACTTTCACCTGCAGAAGAAAAACGGTGGGCCCGCATGTTGGAACAATGCAACGTTGGTGTCACCCCAGGAAATAAGCTGTCAGTATTCTCAGCTATGGTCACCTTTCTTAAGGTGAAGACATCTGAGCGGATGACCAACAAATCATTCGATGCGATGTTGGCTGCTTTCCGTGAAATTTTCCCAGATGCGTCTGAGCTGCCACACACCTACAGTAAAATGAAGGATTTCCTTCGTAAAGTTAGAATTGGATATGATATGATCCATGTTTGTAAGAATAATTGTGTTCTGTTCCAGAAGGATTATGCCAACTTAAGTGAATGCCCGAAATGCAAATCATCAAGATGGAAAGATGGTGATGCTGTGAAGAGGATTCCTCATAATGTTCTAAGACATTTTCCAATTACACCAAGATTGCAGAGGTTGTTTCATGATGCTGAAACAAGAGAGGATGTACTGTGGCATTCTAGGAACCAAGAGTACAAAGATCAGAATGTAATGAGCCATCCATCTCATGGTAGTGAGTTGGAAAGCTTCAATGATAAACACAAAGAGTTTGCCGCTGACCCGAGAAACATTAGACTTGGCTTAGCTTCAGATGGATTTAACCCATTTGGCCACCAGAGCGCCACATATAGCATGTGGCCAATGCTTGCTATCCCTTACAACATGCCTCCAAATGTTTGCACCAAAGAATCAAAATACATGATGGCCTTGCTCATCCCAGGTCCAAAAAGTCCTGGAAAGGATTTTGATTTGTTCATGGAGCCTCTTGTGGAGGAACTTCAACAGCTATGGAAGGGTGTTCTCACTCGAGACCTATATAGCAGCCCACCAGCTGATTTCTTTCTGCGTGCTGTTATAATTTGGTGCATCCATGATTATCCGGCTTTGGGCACTATGTCAGGGTGAATGACATATGGTTACAATGCATGTGTTTGCTGTGACAGGAATCCACTGTCATACGCAATACTTAGCAAGATCTGTTACATTGGACACCGCCGTTTCCTTGCCAAGGACAAGCCGCATCCTAGAAAATACCAAAGACATGTGTTCAATGCAAAGCATGAAAACTGTGATGCGCCAAAGAGGCTCACTGCCGATGAGTTGCAAGTGGAATTAGAGAAGGTCAGGCATATTACACCAGGAAACCATCCTGGTAATGGTAGCGGGAAAAGGAAGCGTGGCAGGGTAGAAGAGAGATTATTGTTTACCCGCAGGTCCACTTTGTGGGACTTGGAGTATTGGGAAGATTTGGATCTGCGGCATAATCTTGATGTGATGCACATCGAGAAAAATATATGTGACAGCATTATCGGCACACTTCTTAATATTGAAGGCAAGACGAAAGATACCTTAAAATCTAGGATTGATTTGACACACCTGGGTATCAGAAAGGATTTGCAGGTGCAATATGAAGGTAAACCACGGGATATGGCACCAGCTGTGTACGTCTTGGACAAGGTAAAAAGAAAAGAATTCTGCGAGGTCCTGTCACGTGTGAGATTCCCACATGGATTTGCTTCCAACCCTGAAAGGAGAGTAAGTGCAGATGGAAACAAGGTACAAGGGTTGAAAACTCATGACTGCCACATCCTACTTCAAAGGGTTTTACCTGTTATCCTTAGAGGATTGGGCCGCCCTGACTTATACAGAGCAGTTGCAGAGTTGGGACAATTCTTCAGGGAATTCTGCAGTAGGAAAATTAGGATGGATGCTTTGGAGCATCTTAGAGACAAGATATATCCTCCAGCCTTCTTTGATGTGATGGTGCATTTGGCTGTTCATCTACCTGATGAGGCACTACTTAGAGGTCGAGTACAGTATGGCTGGATGTACCCTATTGAAAGGCGGCTAGTCACTTTCAAGGGCTATGTTAGGAATAGAGCTAGACCCGAGGGTTCCATTGCAGAGGCCTACATTGCTACAAAAGCGTTGACATTCTGCTCAAAATACATTGAAACAGCTGATCAGCTTAGCAAAGAGGTGGGTGAAGACAATCCCGGGCTCAATGTTTTCGATTATTCTGTTCGAGTTACAGGGAAGAGTCGACAAGAGGACAAACCTAAAGATTTGGACAAAATGGTTTGGTATGTGTTGAATAACTGTCCTGAGATACTACCTTATATCAAGTAAGTGCAGTACTGCAACTTATACATCATAATCTACTAAACTTGTAGCACATTCTTATATATTTAGATGTTTGACGCGATCACTATGTTGTGCAGCATCTACAAAGAGGAGTTACTGCCGCAAAATCCAAGAAACATTGACAAACTGGTTATGGCAGGATTTGCGAAATGGTTCAAGAACCATGTAAGCTTTTGAAGTGCACTGTCAGTTTTTTAATATATTGAGTACATAAGATGATCAGCTTGTCTATTTTCTAACCATAGGTTAAGAAGATGAGGGAGGATGGGCAGGCAGTTGATGATGCCCTTTACTCACTAGCAATGGGTCCTGATACTCGGGTAAGACATTATGAATCTTGCGTTGTTGGAGATGTGCGCTACAACACCCTTGCACGAGATGAAGGCAGGAAGACAGAAAACAGTGCCATCATGAGCATGGATACGTATGACAAAGAGACAACTGAAATGTATGCTAACATAACAGACATTATTCAGTTGCAGTATATCTCCAGTTTCGAGGATCATTGATGTGTGGTTCTGTTGTGCTGTTGTTGGTATAACCTGTTTTCCAGGATCACAAAACCCAGAGCTGATGATTATTTCAAATCCATCAATGTCAAGGCGGCGTACCAGACCAACGAGCCTTTTATTTTGGCAAATCAAGCAACACAAATATTTTTCTTGGAAGACACATTTGCACTTAGCGATGACTGGAGAGTATTGCAAAGGTTTGAGCGGAGGAATTCATTTAATGAAGTTGCACAACAAGATGATGCTTACACTGCTCCTGATGTACAAGATAACACAGATGTTCCTAATATCTTTGAGAACCATCACGTCAATGACGCCGGTGAAAAGATTGCCTGTCGTGCTGTGGACATACAAGAGTTGATCAAGAAGAAGCCAACATTTGAGGACGTTGAGGACGAAGAAGAAGATGACACCGTGGGGAATTACGATTCAGACTGATACACATGGCGAAGATGTTGATGTTGCTGCTGCGGATGATGATTACATTGCTTTTGTCGTATTTGCCTATCAGAAGACGTTTTTTATCTACTATGTGAAATTGTGTTTGCTATGACAACTGAAACCTGATGAACATGTTGTTTAGTATTTTGCTGTGAGAACATCACTTGTTATGTATGCTAATTTGTGTTTGGTGATTGTATGACAACTAAAACATGATGACATTGTTGTTTAGTTGTACTCATATTTGGCTGTGAAACTTGAATTTGATGACATAGTTTGCTGTGGGACTGCAATTTGCTCGACGTCTTCGAATGAGAACAAAGCTGGCCCGACAGGGCCTCTGCTATTTATTTATTTATATGAGCAAAAGGGGATACCCCCTGATTTCCGTTAATAGAAATCATTAGATGTTCACAACACTACGCCTAGCCTGCTACACAGGTTTCATTCATTACTAGTTTCAGCAAAGTGCTCATGTCGTAGCCACTGAATACATCACGAGTGCTACATACACTGCAAATAAAGAGAAAATCATCCTACAGAGCACATCAATTTTGCCCATTATCTTCACAAGCTCTTTCATCTCCTCATTGCTGTCAAGGTCGTTCAGCAGCTGTTGCTTGGCCATGATCAGAGGAACTGCATCTTTAACATTCTTCTCCGCATCTTCCTCTTCTGTCGTTCCTTCAGTTACTTGTCCAACACCCCAACCTGCTAGTATTGGGATTCCTCGGCTAACCAAATAATTAGCGTAGTTGCATTACCCCACATCAGCAACTTCCCAGAAATACAAATCACACGAATCTTCCCTTTTCTACACGAATCAAATTGGTAGATCATCAACCAAACTATTAAAAAATCAGCAACTGAAAGCAGCAGAACAACACTTAAACATATTATTACCCCATGATTTGGGCATTTGTAGAAGACTCGGCCAGGGTTGCGGATTGTGGTTGAGACGCGACGGATGACTCTACGTGATTTGCAGCAGTGGCACCACACCAACGGCAGCGGGTTGCGATGAGCAATCGGCTGCGGTGCACGTGCCGGCGAGGGTGTGATGAGACCCACAGGCGATGGTACGGGTTGCGACTTGGCGCATATCTGGTTGTTGCCTGCTGAAGAGCAGGTGGACGAGCAGCCAGCGGGCATGGTTGCTGCGGCCAGAGCTTCTGATGCTAGGCAGAGTAAGTAGAAAAGAGGAGAAGCGAATGTTGGATATGTGAGTTTCATTACTTGCAGAGTAGCATAGCACCATATATAGTCATAGTCTAGGTTTGGATTCGAACTAGCTACAGGAGCACGTCTTTATTTTTTCTAAAACTCGGCGATGTCTCATTACTGGTACACTAGCTTGTTCTGTATGCCTTCCCAAGTCTTTGATTTTCTTTCACTTTTTTGCGAGGAAGGAAGGAGGACAAAATTGAGAGTTCCTGGGACTCGAACCCAAGATCTCTCGGTTGAAAACCAAGGGTGCTAGTCACTTATGTGGCGAACGTTCCCTGTGAGGAGGATGGCAGACGAACGCATTTTCCTTGCAGTTTTCTTCCTATAAAAAAGTATGCTACTTGGTGTCCGCTTAGTCAACAAACGATTGTGCCAACCTTGACCGTTGGATTGACATTCAACGTCTGTCGCGTTTCTTCAGTCTCTTCTTCCTCGAGCCGCCAAAGCCAAACCAGCGCCGGCGGGACCGCTTGCTCCCACCTCCCACGGCTGGTGTGATCTGCCCCGGCTCCTGTTCGTTCCCGTCCGAGGCCTCACCATCGTCCTCCGCCTTGGTTCGCTCGCCGCGGCACCGCCCTCCGGTGTTGTCAACATGGTCAAAAACCGAGAGGAATAAGGAGATGACTGTACATGATGAGGATGACAGTAGGGATCCAGCAGCACGCGCAGTAATTTTGTTTTTTCGGGACGGAGAAGGGTATCAACTGGGTTGTGCGGGACCTGTGGCCCATCTAGCCCAGGCTTTTATTTCATATGTTTAGCACATGACCAGCCCGGTTTGTTTTTTTCCTTTCTGAAAATTGCTAGCCAGCTATTTTGTTTTTTGCAGAATAACCAACGTAGGCCTACTTGCTTTTCTACGCCCTGCTGGGCCAGAAATCTTTCAAGATGAGGAGGGATGCATTTTGCCCAGAAAATGGACTATAAGTAATAAGAAATGGGATATAAGTAATAATAAACGGGTTGTAAAATGAAAAAATACAGCAAACAGACAATTAGTCCCAAAATACTGTTTTCTTTCGGGTTTTTATATTTTAAATTTCATTCTTTTTGTGCGGGTAAAATTTCATTGAATTTAAATTAAGGTATATTTAGATTTAAAATTAATTCGAATCTAGCTAGAAATTTCGGGCTGTATGCTGTTTGGGACAGATTTGGAGGCTGACATGTGGGTCTACTAGGTTGACGTTTACTTTGGCTTTGTCAACTTAGTCCACAAACGATTCTAGCAGCAGTGACCGTTGGACGTTAATCCAACGGCCGTGCTGCTTCTTCAATATCTGATCTTCTTGCTCCAACCGCCCAAACTAGCTCCGGTGGGACTGCCTGCTCCTGCCTCCCGTGGTCGGCTGTGCTACCGCACAGGCCGCACCGCCCCACCCTACTTCATTGCTGGCCAGGCCATTCCTCTACTCACCCACACCTCCTGTTATTTTCTGGCGACGATAGCCGGACCAGTAAACCCTCGTACTCCCCACCGCGTGGGCAACCATTGCCGAGTCTTCCCCGGCTCCGTGTCGTTCCCTTCCTAGGCCTCGTCGTCGTCCACCGCCATGGTGCTCTCGGCGCGGCCTGGTCAACTTAGTCAACGAACGACATCCATCGGCCGTGGACTGTGCGCGCAAAATAATGATTCCTCCACCTGATAGTTGGGACCCACCGGAAGGGCCTCTATATTTCGTGAAAAAAACGTTCCCCCTGCTGACATGTCGGACCCACCAGCTATATCTTCGCACGCAAGGAAGTGCCTCCTTATTACGCACAAAAAATGAATACCACCTGCTAGCTGGGACCCACCATAGTGGGAGGATGACTTGTGGGCCAACAAAGTTGACGGGGACGGAGGGCTTTGTCAACTTAGTCAATATGAACGATTCTAGCTCCAGTGACCGTACGATGTCCATCCAACGGCCGTAGTGCTTCTTCAACCTCTGGTCTTCTTGCTCCAGCCGCCCAAAGCAGCGCCGGTCGTGCCGCATGCTCCTGCCTCCCGTGGCCGGCTGTGCTACCGCGGAGGCCTCACCGCCCCCTACTATTCCCACCGCTGGCCAGGCCCTGCGGCGACGGCAGCCTCACACCGCAGCCGAACCAGTGAACCCTCGTACTCCTCTCCGCGCGGGCTTCCACTGCCGCGTCTTCCCCGGCTCCGCGTCGTCCCCTTCCTAGGCCTCGCCGTCGTCCACCGCCGTTGTGCTCTCCACGCGGCGTGGTCAACGTGGTCAAGGAACGACTTCCATCGGAAGAGTACTGTACGTGGAGAGGCTGACAGATGGGTCCACGGCCACAGCCCAGTTTTTTTTGTGATTTGCCAAGTAAGTCGCTTTGTCAGGCCTGTTGGGCTGCAAATCTTCAAGACGAGGAGAGCTTTCATTCGGCTGGCTGAGAAAATGGCCCATCAGTAATGAGAAATGGGTTGTACATTTTTAAAACACATCAAACCGGCAATTAGTTTCAAATATCTTTTTTTCATTTCAAGATTTTAAATTACATTAATTTTTATGCGTGGAGAATTTGTTGGATTTTATATTGATATACATTTATTTTTAAAATCAGTTTGAATGTGAGTCGAAATTTTGGGATTAAAAACAGTTCGGACCGCACTGAAATATGCAAAATTTCGTATAATTTTTTAACCGTGGCCACAATTTGGGCTGTAATGCTAACAAAAAGAATATGGGCTCCAAAAAACCTTAAGAATTAGCAAATGGGCTAAAAAATTATTAGAAATAATGGTAGATGGGTTGTATGTTGTTTTCCACAGATTTGAGGCTTTCCTAAAAAAAGGTTGACGCACAAGCAGTGACTGTTGGATGTCCATCCAACGGCCGCCGTGCTTCTTCAATCTCTGCTCTTCCTGCTCCAGCCGCTCAAACAAGCGCCGGCAGGACTGCCTGCTCCCTCCTCCGCGCAGGCCTCGCCGCCCCATCGTACTCCCATCGCTGGCCTAGCCATCCCTCTACTCACCCACACCTGTTGTTATTCTCCGGCGACGGTAGACGAACCAGTAAACCCTCGTACAGTCGTACTCCCCTCCGCGTGGAAAACAACTGCCGAGTCTTCCCTGCCTCCGTGTCGTTCCCTTCCTAGGCCTCGCCGTCATCCACCGCCCTGCTGCTCTCGGCGCGGCCTAGTCAACGTGGTCAACAACCAACATGCATCTGAAGTGGACTGTACGTGGAGAGGCCGACAGCTGGGTCCACGGCCGCACGCAAGGAAATGCCTCCTTATTACGCGCAAAATAATGATTCCTCCACCTGACATCAGGGACCCACCGAAAGGGCCTCTGTATTTCACAAAAAAACGTTACCGCCACTGACAGCTCAGACCCACCAGCTATAACTTCACACGCAAGGAAGTGCCTCCTTATTACGCACAAAAAAAATGAATACTCCCCCTGTTAGCTGGGACCCAGTATAGTGGCAGGCTGACTTGTGATCCTACTAAGTTGACGGGGATGGAGGACTTTGTCAACTTAGTCAATATGCACGATTCTAGCTCCAGTGACCGTACGATGTCCATCCAACGGCCGTAGTGCTTCTTCAACCTCTGGTCTTCTTGCTCCAGCCGCCCAAACCAGCGCCGGTCGTGCCTTGTGCTCCTGCCTCCCGTGGCCGGGTGCGATGCGGCGGAGGCCTCACCGCCCTTACTACTCCCATCGCTGGCCAGGCCATCCCTCTACTCACACACACCCCTCGTTACTCTGCGGCGATGGCAGCCTCACACGCAGCGAACCAGTGCCCTCGTACTCCTCTACGCGTGGGCATCCACTGCCGCGTCTTCCCCGGCTCCACGTCGTCCCCTTCCTAGGCCTCGCCGTCGTCCACCGCCCTGGTGCTCTCGGCGCGGCGTGGTCAACATGGTCAAGGAACGACTTCCATCGGACGTGGACTGTACGTGGAGACGCTAACAGCTGGGTCCACGGCCGCAGCAAGGAAGTGCCTCCTTATTACATGCAAAATAATTATTCCTCCACCTGATAGTGGAGACCCACCGGATGGGCCACCGTATTCCGCCCCCCTGACTGCTGGGACCCACCAGCTACATCTTCGCACGCAAGGAAGTGCCTGACAGCTGGGACCCACCTGGTCGAAGCGTACGTAGCGTTGTCATTCTGGTCGCGAATGTGTACGTACATATATACTAGTCGATGTAAAGGCGCGCACGTGTCGTAGTAGAGGCGCGCACGTAGCATGTACACGTACGTTCAACGGCCAGGGTGCAAGAAGGAAAATACGGCCACGTATGTGTACATACGGGCGGGGTCTCGAACGCCTACTCGCACATACGTACGGCCAAGGCTCGTGTACATGGCTGAGTTGGAACGGAGAAACATCGTCGTCGTCGTGTTCATGGGGAGGCAACGGAATGCGTCGTGTTCATCGGGAGGGCATGGACGGAACAGGCGATGGAAACGAGCCCTGGCGTACCGCAGAACGGAGGAAATGGCCTTGTGTTCGACCGACCATGTTCAAAACGGGATCATGTTCCTTGGGAGGGGTCTGGCGTACCGCAAAACGGAGGAAACGGACCTCCTATGGTCGAAACGGGGGTCCTGTTGATCGGGAGGGGTGTGGCGTACCGCAAAACGGATGAAACGGACTTGTGTTGGAGCGCTACGGTCGAAATGGGGGTCCTGTTCATCGGGAGGGGTGTGGCGTACCGCAAAACGGGACTCCACGGGATACTATTCATCTCTACCGTCGACCCCCTCTAGCCTCCACGAGCTACTGTTCATCCACCGTCGACCTCCTCCAGCCTCCACCTGCGACTGTTCATCCACGGGCTCCTATTCATCCAGCCTCCATCGCGCGCTACTCCACCGGCTACTGTTCAATCAGCCCTCTCCACGGGCTCCTGTTCAACCACCCCTCCACGGGCTACTGTTCATCCTGCCCTCCACCATCTACTGTTTATCCTGCCCTCCACGGGGTGGTCTTGTTCATCCAACCCTCCACGGCGTCCTGTTCATCCAGCCCCAACCGACTCGATCGATCGGGGTCCTGTTCATCCAGAGGCAACACCACGCGGTCCTGTTCATCCACCCCCACCGGGAACTGGTCATCCAATCCCCCCCCTCCCCACAACACTCACTGTTCATCCAGAGGCAGCATCGATCGGCATCAGTTAGCAGCAGTAGCGAAGGAAACGCTCGATTAGGTTCAGTTAACAGCCATCGATTGATCTCTCGAGTTCAGTAACGCCTAGCCTACAGTGCAATCGCTCGGGTTCAGTTAGAGCCCAACGCGTCGCTCGGGTTCAGTTAGAGCCAATGCCTCGCACACACGCATGTACGTGTACGAGAGAAACGCGCATCGCTCGGCCCCCGACCTCCCACCGTAACCGGGAACTCCCCGAAATTTTCCTCGCCCTCGCTTCTACCACGGTTTTTTCCGTCATGGACGACCCAAAGAATGTCATGCAGCTGCGTCTCCGGCCCGCCCAGGACGAAAAGCCCATTTCCTGTCATGATTTTTTGTCATAGAAGTAGGAGTCTACCACATCTATGATGATACCGGGTTTTGTCACAATTATCGTCATAGAAGTGTCATATGTATGACAGAAAAAAAATTTGTTCGGCCCAAAATGTCACGGATGTGTCTTTTTTTGTAGTGTTTGGATATGTGTATGGCATTCCTCTCTCTTGTTGAGAAATACACGACTTTTGGAGGAACACCTTTTATATTGGTATTCTTAGCTTTTCTCCCATTTTGGCAATATATTCCAATGGGGGAGAAGTTTCAGAGAGTTTTGTGGAGAAGTCTTCAGTGTTTTCTCCTTGCTTTGGTTTTGTTCCTAAGCATTTGCATCTCATACGCATGCATTATTGGTTGTTGCATTGCATGGTGATGCATAATTCCTTGTATAAACTCAAGTTTAGACAGTTTTCTGGAGAAGTCTTCAGTGTTTTCTCCTTACTTTGGTTTTGTTCCTAAGCATTTGCATCACATACGCATGCATTATTGGTTGTTGCATTGCATGGTGATGCATAATTCCTTGTATAAACTCTCTTGAAAGTGATTGTCATCAATTACCAAAATGGGGGAGATTGTAAGAACATGTGGTGCCCCCATGTTTGGTTTTGGTAATTGATGACAATCTCTATGGACTAATGGTTGCCTTGAGTTATATTTGAAGGTTTTGTCCATAGGCTTTTCTTGGAGTACATGTGTTGGTTTCAAGGAGAGTTTGTGTCGACCAAGGTGCTATTGAAGGAATTACCTAAAGATTGGTCTTGTGAGAGGTTGATCAAGACTAAGTCAAAGAGTGAATCAAGTTGATCAACCCACAAAGCGTAGAAGATGTACCGAGAGGGATCAAGCGATCCCATTGTATGGTAAGCATTGTCAATTACGCTTGGTGTACTAACCCATGATCTTCGTGAGAGTTCTTTGTGGGGTTAGGTTGCGGTCCGCAAATTCAAGTGAAGCATCACGAAGAGATCAAACGCTTGAAGCTCTCCGTCCATTGTGGTGACAATGAACTTGTGAAGATGTTCGGAAGAGTGGCTCACCCATAGTGGAGTATGGGGGAGCAATCAACTAGTCTTCATCGAGCCAACGCAATCAAGAAAGGTGGTCCAACTTGAGGGAGTCAAGATCGTCATCATCTAGCTCAAGTGGACCATGTGCAAGGCAAAGGTTTGCCCTTGATAGGTTTTCTATTTTAACGGTGTCATGATGGTAGTTGGGGAACCGGGTTACAGGATCGATTGTCGTACTATTAAGGGGGGCTCTCGATGAGTAGCTTGACCGTATCATTCGTAGAGAGCTCAAACCATTGCATCCTTGCATCATCTTTCTTGGTTCTTGTTTGGTTCTCTTTGTGAGTCTTAGACTTATGGTCATCATGATGACAAGCTCGAGTTCATCAAAAACGGAGTTCACTCGCATCTTCTATGATGTTTTCGATGTTGGAGGTTAAGTCGGTTCTTCTCAGTTGGAGGTTTCTCTCCTCCATTTTTAGGCATACCCCCTGCCTCTTCTTACTATAACCACTCGTTTTTGGATGCTACTCATCGTCTTCTATCCAACAAGCTTGAGTTTGCTCAATTCGGAGCTCATATGCAGAAGTTGTGGCAGTTTAGGCTTTATTGCATCCTCTGTTTTCTCTGTTGTGTTCTTGAGAGCCTCAAGCGGTAGTACTGCTCTCTAGAGCGGTAGTACCACTTGTAAGCGGCAGTACCGCGGCCCTGTGCCGCGCGTAGTACCAATGCTTCTAGGGATGCGCCTTTTTTCGTGTCGAGTTTCGCGGTAGTAGAGCGGTAGTACCTCTTATAAGCGGTAAGCGGCACTACCTCTCCACCCGAGTGGTAGTACCTCTTATATGCGGTAAGCGGTACTACCTCTCCACTCGAGCGGTAGTACCTCTTATAAGCAGTAAGCGGTACTACCTCTCCCCAGAGCGGTACTACCTCTCTGGCAGATTTTCAGCTCGTGTTTTTCTCTCTCGTTGGGGTGTTTTGACTGTGCTAAGCGGTAGTACCGCTCCTCCAGCGGTAATACCGCTCGTGGAGCGGTAGTACCGCTTGTGTGCAGGCTGAGCACATAACGGTTGGATTCGGGAGGCCCTATAAAAGGGGGTCTTCTTCCCTAATGAACCTTATCTCTTGAGCTCGTGTTCTTCCCCCATTGTTGACCTTCTTCGAGCTTGACAACTCTCAATCCCTCCATGGATTCTTGCTAGTTTTTGAGGGAAAAGAGAGAGGAGATCTAGATCCACATTTCCACCAATCACTTTCTCCTCTATGTGAGGGGAACCCCTTGGATCTAGATCTTCGAGTTCTTGGTGTTCTCCTTCTTGTTCTTCCTCTCACTTTCCTCCCTAGTATTAGTTGCTTTGGTGGGATTTTAGAGAGAAGGACTTGGGCACTCCGTGTGCCCTTGCCATTGCATTTGGTGCATCGGTTTGAGTTCTCCATGGTGATACGTGGAAGTTACAAGTTGAGAAGCTTATTACTCTTGGGTGCTTGGTACCCTTGATCTTGTTCCTCTTGGGTGCTTGGGCGCCCTAGACGGTTGAGGTCACCTCGAAGCCACATTCCATTGTGGTGAAGCTTCATGGTGTCGTTGGGGAGTTAACCCCAACCTTTGTGGTGTTCGGAGCTCAATCATTGTGGTGTAAGGCTCCGGGCAAGCGTCGAGGTCTCCAATTAGGTTGTGGAGATTGCCCCGAGCAATTTGACGAGTACCGGTGACCACCCCCAAGGGTTGCCAAAGGGTACGGGTTCGGTGACCGCCCCCAAGGGTTGCCATTTGTACGGGTTCAGTGACCGCCCTCAAGGGTCCCTTAGTGGAATCACGACATCTTGCATTGTGCGAGGGCGTGAGGAGATTACGTTGGCCCTAGTGGCTTCTTGGGGAGCATTATGCCTCCACATCGCTCGAACCGGAGATTAGCATTCGCAAGTGTGTGAACTTCGGGATACATCGTCGTCTCCGCGTGCCTCGGTTATCTCTTACCCGAGCTCTTTACTTATGCACTTTACTTTGTGATAGCCATATTGTTTCTTGTCATATATCTTGCTATCACCTAGTAGTTTATCTTGCTTAGCATAAGTTGTTGGTGCACATAGGTGAGCCTAGTTGTTGTAGGTTTTGTGCTTGACATTAACCGCTAGGTTTCTTCCGTGTTTGTTCAAGCCTAAACCGTAATTATTTTAAAACGCCTATTCACCACCCCTCTAGGCGACATCCACGATCTTTCAATTGGTATCAGAGCCTCGTCTCTCTTTATTAGGCTTTACCGCCTAGAGAGTAAAGATGTCGACTAGGGGATTAGGATTCTCTGACACTCTTAGTTTCGATGGCACAAATTTTGATGTTTGGGTAATTCGCATGCTTAATCTCTTTAGGGTCATGGACCCAAATTTAGAGTGAATTGTAGATATGGGTTTTTCTCCTCCAAAGGATCCCCAAAGATTATCTTTAGAGGATGAGAAAAACTCTTATCTCAATGCTCAAGCTTCTAATGTGCTTTCTGATGCTTTGAGCAATGTAGTTATATTTCAACTCATGCCTTTTTGGGATGCTCATGAGTTGTGGACGTAGCTTCAAGATAAATATGGTGTGTCCAAGATTTGTGGGGATGATTGTTCTCCCTCCACCTCCGGTCGTATAGTCTTCTCAACTTCTTCTACTTCACCTACATGTGGTTTTCCACAAGGTAATGATATGGTGAGTAGTGTTGGTCATTGCAATGATGATAGTATGCTTATTGTGGATGATCCTTCATCACTATCTTATTGCAATGCTCCTTCTTTGAGCTTTAACACTTCGAGCACTCCAAATGTTTCACATGCTTGTGTTGATAGTCCTTGCATATCATGTAGAAATTGCTTGACTAAATATCATGATGATATGCTTACTATGTCTTGTTGCCATGATAAAAATGCATATATTTCCTTGAATTGTTGTGCTAACAATGTAGTGGAAACCCAACACTCCATGGAACAAGATGTGGTCTTGAATGGTGCTTCAAGGGATCCTACGTCATCGTCTATTGCATTTTGCCTTGTGGCCAAGGCTTCAAAGGTATCTCCCATGTTGAGTCCCAATATATCTTGTGATGATATTGATGATGGCAAGAGTGATGATGATGTTGATTATGATGAAGAGAATGATGATGTTGCCTCCTTAAAAATTAAGGGGGAAATGATTTTTAAAGCTCTTCTTAAGAATAAAATTGCTCGTTCCAACTTCACGGAAATCATGTCTATTGCTATTGAAGGCAAGAAATATATTGATGAGTTGGAATCTCATCTTGAGGAGCATGAGGTTACCATTGATAAAATGGAAGGTCATGAGTGTGATTACCCTAATGAGATTGCGGACCTCTCTCAAGCTCTTGAACTTGAACAAACCATCAAGGAATCTCTTGAGGAGACTTTTTCTCTAGAATTGTCTAGAGTGAAGGAATCTCATGATAGAGCTCTTGAGGTGTCCAATGCTTTTGAAACTAAAAATGCTGAGCTTGAAGTTGCGCATGCTAAACTCCTTGAGGACTTTGAAGTTACAAGTTGAGAAGATTATTACTCTTGGGTTCTTGGTACCCTTGAGCTTGTTCCTCTTGGGTGCTTGGGCGCCCTAGACGGTTGAGGTCACCTCAGTGCCACATTCCATTGTGGTGAAGCTTCGTGGTGTCGTTGGGGAGTTAAACCCAACCTTTGTGGTGTTTGGAGCTCAATCATTGTGGTGTAAAGCTTCGGGAAAGCGCTGGGGTCTCCAATTAGGTTGTGGAGATTGCCCCGAGCAATTTGACGGGTACCAGTGACCGCCCCCAAGGGTTGCCAAAGTGTACGGGTTCGGTGACCGCCCCCAAGGGTTGCCATTTGTACGGGTTCGGTGACCACCCTCAAGGGTCCCTTAGTGGAATCACGGCATCTTGCATTGTGCGAGGGCGTGAGGAGATTACGGTGGCCCTAGTGGCTTCTTGGGGAGCATTGTGCCTCCACACCGCTCCAAACGGAGATTAGCATCCGCAAGGGTGTGAACTTTGGGATACATCATCGTCTCCGCGTGCCTTGGTTATCTCTTACCCGAGCTCTTTACTTATGCACTTTACTTTGTGATAGCCATATTGTTTCTTGTCATATATCTTGCTATCACCTAGTAGTTTATCTTGCTTAGCATAAGTTGTTGGTGCACATAGGTGAGCCTAGTTGTTGTAGGTTTTGTGCTTGACAAATTAACCGCTAGGTTTATTCCGCATTTGTTCAAGCCTAAACCGTAATTATTTAAAAATGCTTATTCACCCCCCTCTAGGCGACATCCACGATCTTTCAGTAAGGAGTCAGGTATAACCCCAAAGTTTGATTGTGTTAAATCTTTTATATACCGATGCCTTTCGTGAATTTAGCACTAAATATGGACTTGACTCTAAGATAGTAGCTTCTTTCTGTGAATCCTTTGCTACTCATGTTGATCTCCCTAAGGAGAAGTGGTTTAAATATAATCCTCCCATAGGAGTAAAAGTATTTGCACCTATTAAAGTTGAAGAAAAGACTATCACTTATACTATTGATCCTGTTGTTCCTACTGCTATTGAGAAACCACCTTTCCCTGCTAGAATAAAGGATCATGCTAAAGCTTCAACTGTGGTTCATAAGAGTAATACTAGAACACCAACACCCTCTGAGCAAATTAAAGTTGAACCTATTATTGCTATGGTTAAAGATCTCTTGGCCGATAATATTGATGGGCATGTTATTTACTTCTGTGATGAAGCTGGTAGAATTGCTAGACACGACACTAAAAATAAACATAGACATGTTGTAGGCATGCATGTTATTTCTGTTAAAATAGGAGATCATTGCTATCATGGCTTATGTTATATGGGTGCTAGTGCAAGTGCAATACCTCATTCCTTATACAAAGAAATTATGCATGATATTGCACCTGCTGAGATAGAGGAAATTGATGTTACAATTAAGCTTGCTAATAGAGACACTATTTCACCAGTTGGGATTGTTAGAGATGTTGAAGTCTTGTGTGGGAAAGTTAAATATCCGGCTTATTTTCTTGTTCTTGGTTCCCCACAAGATAAATTTTGTCCCATTATATTTGGTAGACCCTTCTTGAATACTGTTAATGCTAAGATAGAATGCAGAAAGGATGTAGTTACTATTGGTTTGGGGGATATGTCTCATGAGTTTAATTTTGCTAAATTTCGTAGACAACCCCATGATAAAGAATTGCCTAGTAAAGATGAAATTATTGGTCTTGCTTCTATTGACGTGCCTCCAAATGATCCTTTAGAACAATATTTGCTCGACCATGAAAATGATATGTCTATGAATGAAAGAAGGGAAATAGATGAAGTATTCTTTAAACAGGGACCTATTTTGAAACACAACTTGCCTGTTGAAATTCTAGGGGATACTCCTCCACCCAAGGGTGTGTTGGGGAATGTAGTAATTTCAAAAAAAAATCCTACGCACACGCAAGATCATGGTGATGTATAGCAACGAGAGGGGAGAGTGTCGTCTACGTACCCTCGTAGACCGTAAGCGGAAGCATTATGACAACACGGTTGATGTAGTCGTACATCTTCACGGTCGACCAATCATCAATACCGAACGTATGGCACCTCCGCGTTCAGCACACATTCAGCTCGGTGACGTCCCGCGAACTCACGATCTAGTAGAGCTTCTAGGAAGAGCTTCGTCAGCACGACGGTGTGGTGACGGTGTTTGATACGTCTCCAACGTATCTATAATTTTTGATTGCTCCATGCTACATTATCTACTGTTTTGGACATTATTGGGCTTTATTATCCACTTTTATATTACTTTTGGGACTAACCTATTAACCGAAGGCCCAGCCCAGAATTGCTATTTTTTGCCTATTTCAGAGTTCCGCAGAAAAACAATATCAAACGGAGTCCAAACGGAATGAAACCTTTGGGAACGTGATTTTCGGAACGAACATGATCCAGGAGACTTGGACCCTATGTAAAGAAACAAAGGAGGAGGCCACGAGGTAGGGGCCCCCCCAGGCGCGCCCTCCACCCTCATGGGCTCCCTGTTGCTCCACCGACGTACTTCTTCCTCCTATATATACCTACGTACCCCCAAACGATCAGATATGGAGCCAAAAACCTAATTCCACCGCCGCAACCTTTTGTATCCACGAGATTCCATCTTGGGGCCTGTTCTGGAGCTCCGCCGGAGGGGGCATCCATCACGGAGGGCTTCTATATCAACACCATAGCCTCTCCGATGAAATGTGAGTAGTTTACCTCAGACCTTCGGGTCCATAGTTATTAGCTAGATGGCTTCTTCTCTCTTTTTGGATCTCAATACAAAGTTCTCCCCCTTTCTTGTGGAGATCTATTCCATGTAATCTTCTTTTTGCGGTGTGTTTGTTGAGACCGATGAATTGTGGGTTTATGATCAAGATTATCTTTGAACAATATTTGAATATTCTCTGAATTCTATTATGTATGATTGGTTATCTTTGCAAGTCTCTTCGAATTATTAGTTTGGTTTGGCCTACTAGATTGATATTTCTTGCAATGGGAGAAGTGCTTAGCTTTGGGTTCAATCTTGCGGTGTCCTTTCCCATTGACGGCAGGGGCAGCAAGGCACGTATTGTATTGTTGCCATCGAGGATAACAAGATGGGGTTTTTATCATATTGCATGAATTTATCCCTCTACATCATGTCATCTTGCTTAAGGCGTTACTCTGTTTCCATGAACTTAATACTCTAGATGCATGCTGGATAGCGGTCGATGAGTGGAGTAATAGTAGTAGATGCAGGCAGGAGTCGGTCTACTTGTCTCGGACGTGATGCCTATATACATGATCATACCTAGATACTCTCATAACTATGCTCAATTCTGTCAATTGCTCAACAGTAATTCGTTCACCCACCGTAAAATACTTATGCTCTTGAGAGAAGCCACTAGTGAAACCTATGGCCCCCAGGTCTATATTCATCATATTAATCTTCCAATACTTATTTATTTACTTTGCTTTTATTTTACTTTGCATCTTTATCACAAAAATACCAAAAAATATTATCTTATCATACCTATCAGATCTCACTCTCGTAAGTGACCGTGAAGGGATTGACAACCCCTTATCGCGTTGGTTGCGAGGAGTTATTTGTTTTGTGCAGGTACGAAGGACTCGCGCGTAGCCTCCTACCAGATTGATACCTTGGTTCTCAAAAACTGAGGGAAATACTTACGCTACTTTGTTGCATCATCCTTTCCTCTTCAAGGAAATCCAACGCAGTGCTCAAGAGGTAGCAGTGTTGATGAAGCTACCGACACAAGGCTTCGCCTAAGCACCGCTATGATATTACCGAGGTGGATTATGGTGGAGGGAAGCACCACACACGGCTAAAAGATCAATGATCAATTGTTGTTTCTCCAAGGGGTGCCCCCCTCCCCGTATATAAAGGAGTCGAGGAGGGGGAGGGGGTCGGCCTCCTATGGCGCGCCCCATGAGGAGTCCTACTCCCATCGGGAGTAGGACTCCCCCCTTCCAAGTAGGAGTAGGAGTAGGAGAGGAAGGGAGAGAAGAAGAGAAGGAAAGGCCCCCCTCCTTGTCCAATTTGGACTAGAGGGGGAGGGGCGTGCGGCTGCCCTGGCCGCCCCTCCTCTTCTCCCACTAAGGCCCATTAGGCCCAATATACTCCCCGGGGGGTTCCGGTAACCCCACGGTACTCCGGTATATGTCTGAAACCTCACGAAACACTTCTGGTGTCCGAACATAGTCATTCAATATATCGATCTTTATGTCTCGACCATTTCGAGACTCCTCGTCATGTCCGTGATCATATCCGGGACTCCGAACTACCTTCGGTACATCAAAACTCAAAAACTCATAATACCGATCGTCACAGAACTTTAAGCGTGCGGACCCTACGGGTTCGAGAACTATGTAGACATGACCGAGACATGTCTCCGGTCAATAACCAATAGCGGAACCTAGATGCACATATTGGTTCCTACATATTCTACGAAGATCTTTATCGGTCAAACCGCATAACAACATATGTTGTTCCCTTTGTCATCAGTATGTTACTTGCCCGAGATTCGATCGTCGGTATCTCAATACCTAGTTCAAGCTTGTTACCGAAAAGTCTCTTTACTCGTTCCGTAATGCATCATCCCGTAACTAACTCATTAGTCACATTGCTTGCAAGGCTTATAGTGATGTGCATTACCGAGAGGGCCCAGAGATACCTCTCCGAAAATCGGAGTGACAAATCCTATTCTCGATCTATGCCAACTCAACGAACACCATCGGAGACACCTGTAGAGCACCTTTATAATCACCCAGTTACGTTGTGACGTTTGGTAGCAAACAAAGTGTTCTTCCGGTAATCGGGAGTTGCATAACCTCATAGTCATAGGAACATGTATAAGTCATGAAGAAAGCAATAGCAGTAAACTAAACGATCAAGTGCTAAGCTAACAGAATGGGTCATGTCAATCACATCATTCTCCTAATGATGTGATCCCGTTGATCAAATGACAACTCATGTCTATGGTTAGGAAACTTAACCATCTTTGATCAACGAGCTAGTCAAGTAGAGGCATACTAGTAACACTATGTTTGTTTATGTATTCACAGATGTATTATGTTTCCAGTTAATACAATTCTAGCATGAATAATAAACATTTATCATGATATGAGGAAATAAATAATAACTTTATTATTGCCTCTAGGGCATTTTCCTTCAGTCTCGCACTTGCACTAGAGTCAATAATCTAGATTACACAATAATGATTCTAACACCCATGGAGTCTTGGTGCTGATCGTGTTTTGCTCGTGGAAGAGGCTTAGTCAACGGGTGAGGGAGTCCTGGATTAGGGGGTCCTCGGACAGCCGGACTATACCCTTTGGTCGGACTGTTGGACTATGAAGATGCAAGATTGAAGACTTCGTCTCGTGACCGGGTGGGACTCTCCTTTGCGTGGAAGGCAAGCTTGGCAATTCGGATATGTAGATCTCCTCCCTTGTAACCGACTCTGTGTAACCCTAGCCCCCTCCGTGTCTATATAAATCCGAGGGTTTAGTCCGTGGGACAACAACAATCATAATCATAGGCTAGCTTCTAGGGTTTAGCCTCTACGGTCTCGTGGTAGATCAACTCTTGTAATACTCATATCATCAAGATCAATCAAGCAGGAAGTAGGGTATTACCTCCATCGAGAGGGCCCAAACCTAGGTAAACATTGTGTCCCCCGCCTCCTGTTACCATCCACCTTAGACGCGCAGTTCGGGACCCCCTACCCGAGATCCGCCGGTTTTGACACCGACATTGGTGCTTTCATTGAGAGTTCCACTGTGCTGTCACCATAAGGCTTGATGGCTCCTTCGATCATCCGCAACAATGCGATCCAGGGTGAGGTTTTTCTCCCCGGACAGATCTTCGTATTCGGCGGCTTCGCACTGTGGGCCAACTCGCTTGGCCATCTGTAGCAGATCGAGAGCTACGCCCTTGGCCGTCAGGTCGGGCTTGGAAGTTTAAACTATACTGCTGACATCCGCGGAGACTTGATCTTCAATGAATTCGAGCCCATGTCAGGTGCGCCGCACAGTCACGACGAGCATGACCTAGCTCTCCCGTCGGACGGTGTTTGGGAGATCACACCTGTGGCTACTCCGGCCCTCAATCCGGAGCAGATTGCGCCGTCCGAGGACAGGTGGATGGACCCCGCCACAGAGGCCGCACATTCAGCGGCGATAGAGCCGAATACTGATTTTACCTCCTACGAGACATGTGTTGTCAGACCCTTGGATTCGTCCCCGGCCACGGGCTCCAAACCGCCCGCGCCCGTGCCTATCGAATCTGATTGGGCGCCGATCATGGAGTTTTCCTCCGTGGATATTTTCCAGCATTCGCCCTTGGGCGACGTGCTAGAGTCATTAAGGTCTCTCTCCTTGTCAGGAGACCCTCTGCCGAACTATGTCCGGCTTGAGTGGGAGGCGGACGACGAAGAAATTTGGCACCCACCCACCACCCACTTAATAGCCACTGTCGATGATTTAACCAACATGCTTGATTTCGACTCCGAAGACATCGACAGTATGGATGACGATGCAGGAGAGGAACAGGAACCACCGCCCACAGGGCGCTGGACAGCCACTTCATCACATGATATATACATGGTGAATACACCCAAAGAAAACAATGACGAGGAACGGAAGGAGGCAGCAAAGGATAATGCCCTTGAGAAGCAACCAAAGCGACGATGTAGGCGCCGCTCCAAATCCCGCCTCGGCAAAAACAGCGATAACAGCGCAGGAAAGAATAATACCATGGTTGACTCCAAAGGAAACGATGACCGATGGACCCAGCGACAGAGTAGGATGAACCAGCGGACGGCAAACATAGTACGGAGCCGCTGTCCGATCACGGCGAAGCCGAGGGTAAAGCTAATCAACCTATCTCCGGAGAGGAGAACAATCCGGACGACGATGCACACATCATCCCGGAAAGGCACTCGGAGCAAGAGAACCTCCATAGAAGGCTTATTGCCACCGCGAGGAGTCTAAAGAAGCAGAAGCAAAGGCTTAAGACCGCGCAAAATACACTCAACAGTAGATGGAACAAAGTGCTCGACACTGAAGAAAAGTACGGTGGCTGTCGCCACACAAAGAGCTATCCAAAGCGCAAGCTGCTGCCTGAATTTGATGACGAGGCCTTAGAGCCTATACAGCCGAAAAATAAAACGGCCGATCAGCCAGATCGACCACCCCGTGGCCGCAATAGGGCGGCTAACGATGTTGCACATAAGTTAGCACACGATTTACACGAGGACTTGCACCCAAAAGCCGGAATGACCAGGTCCATCTACGGATCAAGGAAGCGCGCTCCGGCACAGAACCAAAGCCGAACACTACAACTGTCGGAATGCCATGACACAACCAAATACAGGGGTGTCGTGCACCCCCTATGCTTCACCGATGAGGTGCTGGATCATGAATTTCCCGAGGGATTCAAACCCGTGAACATAGAGGCATACGACAGAACGACAGGCCCTGGGGTCTGGATTCAGGACTTTATCCTTCATATCCACATGGCTCACGGAGATGATCTCCACGCCATCAAATACTTGCCCCTCAAGTTGAAAGGACCAGCTCGGCACTGGCTAAAGAGCCACCCCGAAAACTCAATTGGAAGTTGGGAAGAGCTTGAGGATGCTTTTAGGGCTAATTTTCAAGGGACCTATGTCCGACCTCCGGATGCAGACGATTTAAGTCATATAATTCAACAGCCCGGAGAGTCAGCCCGAAAGCTTTGGAACAGATTCCTCACTAAGAAGAATCAAATTGTCGACTGCCCGGAAGCCGAAGCCTTAGCGGCTTGCAAACACAGTGTCCGGGACGAATGGCTCGCTAGACACCTCGGCCATTAAAAACCGAGGACTATGGCAGCCCTAACAAACCTTATGGCCCGCTTTTGCATGGGCGAAGATAGTTGGCTGGCCCGTAGCGGCACCAGCAACCCAGGCACATCCGAAGTCAGGGATGGCAATGGAAAACCACGACGCAATAAAAGCACGCATTGAAACAAGGAAGACAGCCCAGACAACACGGCGGAAAACGCCGGATTCAGGGGCTCTGGATCCGGTCAACGGAAAAAGCCATTCAAAGGCAGCAGAGATGGACCGTCGAGCCTAAACAAGATTCTAGACAGATTATGTCAGATTCATGGCACCTCCGACAAACCTGCAAATCACACCAACAGAGAATGTTGGGTCTTCAAGCAGGCCAGCAAGCTAAACACCAAACACAAGGGGAGGGAGACACCAAGTGAAGACGAGGATGAGCCTCTCCAGCAAAACACTGGGGGACAGAAAAAATTCCCACCAGAGGTCAAAACAGTGAACATGATTCACGTAACGAAGAGGCGGAGCAAACACGCACTCCGAGACGTATGCGCCGTGGAGCCCATCACCCCCAAGTTCAACCCTTGGTCGGCCTTCCCGACCACTTTTGATCGCAAGGATCACCCGACTAGTATCCGGCACGGAGGATCGGCTGCCTTGGTACTAGACCCAATAATTGACGGATACCATCTCACCCTAGTCCTTATGGACGGCGGCAGTAGTCTTAATCTGATATATCAGGACACAGTCTGCAAAATGGGGATAGACCCGGCAAGAATCAACCAAAGCAATACTACCTTTAAAGGAGTAATACCAGGCCCAGAGGCCCTCTGCACGGGCTCTCTAGTATTAGAGGTTATATTCGGCTCTCCCGACAACTTCCGAAGTGAAAAGTTAACCTTCGACATCGCTCCATTCCGAAGCGGCTATCAAGCACTACCCGGAAGAATAGCCTTCGCTCGTTTTAATACAATACCGCATTACGCTTATCTTAAGCTCAAGATGCCCAGTCCACGTGGCATCATCATAGTTAGCGGAAACACAAACCGTCCCTTACATGCGGAAGAATGTGTGGCAGCTTTAGTAGCCGAACACTGAACGGCCTCTTCAACCAGAATAAATGATCGGTCGTCAAGACCACGGACACGGCTAGACGAGTCCGGCGCACCACTAGCTGTAACATCTTAGATAAACCTAAGACTGGGTCGATGGATATACCCCCATAGGTGGTGCTAGGGGCTTTCCACACGTAAAAAGGACTACAGTTCGGCTTGTCCTTATTTACATTGAATTTTAATGGTTTATTAAGAACAACCAATTTTTCGCACGAAAACTTTCACCTAGGTTTTTGTATTTTACAAATGATAATCGAGCTACACCCTTCCAGGATACAGCACAACGGAGACACAGGCGTAGACATGCAGCAGGGGCCCGTTCAAAGGTTTCTTTTTAGATTAAGACCCTGTGTAAACCTTTTTTTACTGTCTCTTGTTGCTTCACACCCTCAGGATACTCAACATAACCAAGAAGGATGCTGGCGTTATTGGCATTTTGTCACGTCAGACTAATGCACGTACCTGGAAATTCAGTGCTTATTACCGAGGGCGTTACTCAGCCCAGTATACGTTGTAAAGACCGAATACCTTAGTGAGTGTTCGGCGTCGTGAGTTTGGCCTTATATGCATCAGCTCTGAATCATGTCTTTGGTCAACAGTTGGGTTTGCCCGGCTCCCGTGTTTTGCTACCTTACGTTCCGCACTATCGGCTAAGGTGGCACCGGGAGAACTACTGCGATTGTGCCCTGGTTCATCTGGATGGGCACCTCAGTAGAGAAAGCCGAAAACTGACTGTCATGATAAAGCGTGAGATTGGTCAACCACTCGAGCACTCAGTGGAATCTTCGCGATTCCTCCGCATTAATGAAGGATCGGTTTCCCGGTCATGTACGTACGCGCACCATATTCGGACAAGCGCGGAAGTACCAGGGGCTATATAGTAGCCCCACTGTCAAACTCCTATGGCTAAGTGAAAGTGTTAAAGCAATATAGTCCGGTTGCCTTGTTCGCCGCGGTATCACCTCCTTAATGGACCAAGACGTTGCATCAAGTGTGAATGCGTGCTTTTCCGAACACCCCCGCATTATATGCGTGGGAGCTGAAGCCGACGACTGCAAACTTTCATGTTATATACATACATAAATGGCCGCACAGGAGGCATCACAATACTTTCAGGCAAAAGTATAAACACGGCCTTTATAATCCAAATAGCATTGTTTTTACAATTGGGATACATGTCACTCGAACATGACACTCTTCGAGCACTGAGCCTCTATTAAACGAGCGCCTTCTAGGACTTCTTCAAAATAGTGCTCGGCCGAAACCTGGCCTATGGCTCTACCCCGGGTTGCAGTAGCAGTGGCATCCATCTCTGCCTAGTATGACTTAAAAACGGGCAAGAGCCATCCGCGCACCCTCTATGCACGCCGACCTCTTTACAGCGTCGATATGTGGCACAGTACCAAGGAATCGTTGCACTAAACCAAAATAACTATTCGGCCTTGGTCCTTCCGGCCAAAGATGATCCACGACAGACCTCATGGCAAGCCCGGATAACCTATGGAGCTCAGCCCACTCGGCCATTTGCTCATTTAACAGCAGCGGACGCGTTGGAGCACCGAACTGCGACCAGAACAACTTTTTCACTTCGTGACCTTTTTGATCTTTGAACAACGCAGTCGCATCAGCAGCACTCATTGCAAAGTCTGAATACGCGTCTGCATCACTCCATAATTGATCCAGAGGGGCATACTTCGGATCTTCGAACTTCGTCCGCAACAAAAAGGGCTTCCCAGCCGTGATATCTCCGGCTTGACGGAGCTCCTCCTTCGCCGCTCTGATTTTAGAATGGGTTTCCTTGGCTGCTTCCACGGCTTTCTTCAAGTCAATCCCCTCGCTTGGCTTTCCTTTTCAAGAAGCTCATATCGGCCGGCGGCATCTTTTAGCTCAATAGCCATCTTGCCTATTTTATCTTCACTCTTGCGATGAGCAACCTGTTCGTCCCTTAAGTCTTCGACCGCCTTTAGGGAGGCCGCATCACTTCTCCTGGCTTGTTCCTTGGCTTGGGCAAGTTCCGCCTGAAGGGTCTCCACAGCGGCAGCTCCATCTCCAGTCACATCATATTATAGATACTAGCATCATGCTCCTCTTAATATTTGTTGACCACCCGAAAATACATACCCTGTGCCTCATCAAGCTGCTTGTTCACAAGCGCAATGTCGGCATCTGCCGCGTCAAGTTGCCGGCTCAGTCCGGCAAATTCAGTAGTCCAGCCAGCCACCGGACTGTCAGCCGCCTACATATGAAAGCAGCGTGCTCATTACCTAGGACTACGATCCTCTGTTTGCCGCCTCTGGACAGCAACCAGAATCTCAGGGGCTACTATCTGTATAGAGCACACCTAGTGTGTGCGGTACCGTCAAAAATTTATATATTACTTTGCGTACCTCAAAGCCTCTTAGAAGGCTCGTAAAATCTTCATGCAACCCACTTTTGGCGGATGAGATCCTCTCAACCACCGTACCCATTAAAGTACGACGCTCCTCTGAGATAGCCGCTTGCTCCAAAAGACCCATCAGTACGTCCGGTTGTGCACCGGACAATCCTAGACTCTTTTTGTTGCTCCCCTTAGGAGTCGAATACTCTAGACTTCGGGTGGCCGAAGGGTTACCTTATGGCCTTGGCGGATCAGGAGAAATCCTTCGTGATGACACCTCAGGGTCATCCTCCCCAGGAGGCGGCGAGACAAGGGGAGGCGTTTCGCTCTCCATCATCTCCGGAAGAAGATCCCCCGAAGATGAACTATGTCGAGAAGGACTACGATTCGGACTGCAGGACATATGTCTCAGTTATTGTCCTCGGAGATAAAACAAGATATATTTACCAAAAGTACTCTTGTTCACTTACAGCTCGGTGGAGGGTTGATCCCCTTGCGGGCACTGTGCGGTAAGGATGCCCTCCGGGGCAGGGCCCCCTGGCGAAGGTTTCTTCCCTCGTTTGGAAACCCTTGTTTCCAAGTCTTCAGAGGTGCTCCTTTTCCTTCCTTGGGGAGAGGGAATTTCAGATTCTTCTCCCCGATTATCCTTTTTCGCGGAGACACTAATTCCCCCGGTTTGGATGAGTAATGTGTGAGGCCCACTTTCGGCTTCTTTATTCCTCCCTTTATCTTCCCCTGATGGCACTTGATAAGGTGCGTGCTCAAGCATCCGGGCTAGTACAGGATCCGGTGAGCCTTCTGGAAGGCAGGCCGAACACCTGATCATCTTCGCCTTTCTTATCCGGTCCTGGCCAAGAGTAATTTTTCAGAATAATGTTATATGAAAAGACAGTGTGTTCGGCTGCAGAATTACTTGCGTGGGTATCTAGACGATCGCAGTTTAGACCCGCATCCTCAGTGGTGTCCGGACACTTTATTCGTGATCCGAAGAAGAATCCATACATCTCTTTGAGTGCCACGCCGAAGAATTGATGAATAGTTCGCGGTCCTTCCGGGTTGAACTCCCACATATGGAGAGATCGACGTTGGCATGGCAGGACCCGACGAACTAGCATAACTTGCATTACCTTGACAAGACTGACATCTCTCTTGAGGAGATCTCGGATGCGACTTTGCAATGTCGGCACGTCATTAACTGCCCCCCAGTCCAGCCCCATGTTGACCCATGATGCCAGTTGTGGCGGGGGTCCCGAACGGAAGGTGGGGGCAGCTACCCACTTAGTACTTTGGGGAGCTGTGATGTAAAACCACTCCCGCTGCCATAGGTTGGACATCTCCGGGAAGGAGCCCTTTGGACATGGAGCATCGATGCCTTTGCTTATTATAGCACCTCCGCATTTTGTGTTTCGCCCATCGATCATCTTCAGCTTCACATTGAAGGTCTTAGCCATAATCAGAAGTGTGGGGTGATGCGGAGGAAGGCCTCACACACGATGATAAACGATGAGATGTGAAGGATGGAATCTGGAGCTAGATCATGGAAGTCGAGCCCGTAATAGAACATAAGCCCTCTAACAAAGGCATCAAGACTAAAGCCTAGCCCTCGGAGGAAGTGCGAAAAAAATACGACACTCTTGTTGGGTTCGAGAGTAGGGATGACCTGCCCTTGAGCAGGCAGCCTGTGTGAGATTTCGGCGGTCAGATACCTAGCTTCCCTTAGCTTCTTGATGTCCTTTGCTACCTCTTGAGCACTTGCGTTGGTTTTCTCTTGAAGAGGAAAGGGTGGTGCAGCAAAGTAGCGTAAGTATTTCCCTCGGTTTTTGAGAACCAAGGTATCAATCCAGTAGGAGGCTATGCGCCAGTCTCTCACACCTACACAAAACAAATAAATCCTCGCAACCAACGTGATAAGGGGTTGTCAATCCCTACACGGTCACTTACGAGAGTGAGATTTGATAGATATGATAAGATAATATGTTTGGTATTTTTATGATAAAGATGCAAATTAAAATAAAAGCAAAGTAAAAAGCAAAGTATTGGAAGATTTAATATGATGAATATAGACCTGGGGGCCATAGGTTTCACTAGTGGCTTCTCTCAAGAGCATAGGTATTTTACGATGGGTGAACAAATTACTGTTGAGCAATTGACAGAATTGAGCATAGTTATGAGAATATCTAGGTATGATCATGTATATAGGCATCACGCCCGAGACAAGTAGACCGACTCCTGCATGCATCTACTACTATTACTCCACACATCGACCGCTATCCAGCATGCATCTAGAGTATTAAATTCATAAGAACAGAGTAATGCCTTAAGCAAGATGACATGATGTAGAGGGATAAACTCATGCAATATGATGAAAACCCCATCTTGTTATCCTCAATGGCAACAATACATACGTGACTTGCTGCCCCTACTGTCACTGGGAAAGGACACCGCAAGATTGGACCCAAAGCCAAGCACTTCTCACATTGCAAGGAAGATCAATCTAGTAGGCCAAACCAAACTGATAATTCGAAGAGACTTGCAAAGATAACCAATCATACATAAAATAATTCAGAGAAGATTCAAATATTGTTCATAGATAAACTTGATCATAAACCCACAATTCATCGATCTCAAAAAACACACCGCAAAAGAAGATTACATCGAATAGATCTCCACAAGAGAGGAGGAGAACTTTGTATTGAGATCCAAAAAGAGAGAAGAAGCCATCTAGCTAATAACTATGGACCCGAAGGTCTGATGTAAACTACTAACACTTCATCGGAGAGGCTATGGTGTTGATGTAGAAGCCCTCCGTGATCGATGCCCCCTCCGGTGGAGCTCTGGAACAGGCCCCAAGATAGGATCTCATGGATACAGGAAGTTACGGCGGTGGAATTAGGGTTTTGGCTCCGTATCTGATCGTTTGGGGGTACGTAGGTATATATAGGAGAAAGAAGTATGTTGATGGAGCAACATGAGGCCCACGAGGGTGGAGGGTGCGCTTGGGGGGGGGGGGGTAGGCGCCCCCCCCCCCTTGTGGCCTCCTTGTTGGTTGCTTGACGTAGGGTCCAAGTCTCCTGGATCTTGTTCGTTCCAAAAATCACGTTCCTGAAGGTTTCATTCCGTTTGGACTCCGTTTGATATTCCTTTTCTTCGAAACCCTAAAATAGGCAAAAAAACAGCAATTCTGGGTTGGGCCTCCGGTTAATAGGATAGTCCCAAGAATAATATAAAAGTGGATAATAAATCCCAATAATGTCCAAAACAGAAGATAATAGAGCATGGAGCAATCAAAAATTATAGACATGTTGGAGACGTATCATCCTCCTCTGTGACAGAGGAAGCCATCCATCGCCTTGAAGGTTGGATCCAGACATGGTTGAAGGTCTGAAGCGCTTAGCCTGAGCCTTGGGTGTTGGAACTCGGGGTGGGGGAGGGAAGGATAGAGCGCGAGAAGAAAAGGACAGGCCTTGTCCCCTTTATAAAGAGGGAGAATATCAAGCGTCCTCCGCGTGGCCATTCGGAACTTGCCTAAAATCAAGGAGTCATATTAACAAGCACGATTGGGTTACCCACACCCGTATTGATGAGGATCCCGTGATAAGCGGACACGATCTCTGCTTCGGAAAGACGTGACAAGAAAACCGCCTCGCAATATGTGGAGTAGCTGGTTGAGAAAAACGGTTCGAATAATGATCGGGCCATGGCGTGATGTCACGCTATGAAATTTGTCAACAGATTAGATTTGTGGGATATTGTACTCTCTACGGTGGTATGTGGAATTTGTTTTGCAGAGCCGGACACGATCCTTATGTTCGAAATCTTCTATGAAGTATTCGAAGGAAGATCCCGCCTTGCAATGCCGAAGACGATCTACGCGCCGGACTCATCGTCATTGAAGCCTGGTTCAGGGGCTACTGAGGGAGTCCTGGATTAGGGGGTCCTCGGACAGCCGGACTATACCCATTGTCCGGACTGTTGGACTATGAAGATACAAGATTGAAGACTTCGTCCCGTGTCCAGGTGGGACTGTCCTTTGCATGGAAGGCAAGCTTGGCAATTCGGATATGTAGATCTCCTCCCTTGTAACCGACTCTGTGTAACCCTAGCCCCCTCTGGTGTCATATAAACCGGAGGGTTTAGTCCGTAGGACAACAACAATCATAATCATAGGCTAGGTTCTAGGGTTTAGCCTCTACGATCTCGTGGTAGATCAACTCTTGTAATACTCATATCATCAAGATCAATCAAGCAGGAAGTAGGGTATTACCTCCATCGAGAGGGCCCAAACCTGTGTAAACATTGTGTCCCCCGCCTCCTGTTACCATCCACCTTAGACGCACAGTTCGGGACCCCCTACCCGAGATCCGCCGGTTTTGACACCGACAACGGGTCTGCAACATTTAGATCCATATGTATCTTGCAAATCTCTATGTCTCCCACCTGGACTTGATCCCGGAAGGAATTGAAGCGTCTCTTGATGTGTTTAGTTCTTTTGTGAAATTTGGATTCCTTTGCCAAGGCAATTGCACCAGTATTGTTACAAAAGATTTTCATTGGACCCGATGCACTAGGTATGACACCTAGATTGGATATGAACTCCTTCATCCAGACTCCTTCATTTGCTGCTTCCGAAGCAGCTATGTACTCCGCTTCACATGTAGATCCCGCCACGACACTTTGTTTAGAACTGCTCCAACTAACAGCTCCACCGTTCAATATAAATATTGAAGGAAATATGCCCTAGAGGCAATAATAAAGTTATTATTTATTTCCTTATATCATGATAAATGTTTATTATTCATGCTAGAATTGTATTAACCGGAAACATAATACATGTGTGAATACATAGACAAACAGAGTGTCACTAGTATGCCTCTACTTGACTAGCTCGTTAATCAAAGATGGTTATGTTTCCTAACCATGAACAAAGAGTTGTTATTTGATTAACGGGATCACATCATTGGTTGAATGATCTGATTGACATGACCCATTCCATTAGCTTAGCACCCGATCGTTTAGTATGTTGCTATTGCTTCTTCATGACTTATACATGTTCCTATAACTATGAGATTATGCAACTCCCGTTTACCGGAGGAACACTTTGGGTACTACCAAACGTCACAACGTAACTGGGTGATTATAAAGGAGTACTACAGGTGTCTCCAAAGGTACATGTTGGGTTGGCGTATTTCGAGATTAGGATTTGTCACTCCGATTGTCGGAGAGGTATCTCTGGGCCCTCTCGGTAATGCACATCACTTAAGCCTTGCAAGCATTACAACTAAATGAGTTAGTTGTGAGATGATGTATTACGGAACGAGTAAAGAGACTTGCCGGTAACGAGATTGAACTAGGTATTGGATACCGACGATCGAATCTCGGGCAAGTAACATACCGATGACAAAGGGAACAACGTATGTTGTTATGCGGTCTGACTGATAAAGATCTTCGTAGAATATGTAGGAGCCAATATGGGCATCCAGGTCCCGCTATTGGTTATTGACCGGAGACGTGTCTCGGTCATGTCTACATTGTTCTCTAACCGTAGGGTCCGCACGCTTAACGTTACGATGACAGTTATTATGAGTTTATGCATTTTTGATGTACCGAAGGTTGTTCAGAGTCCCGGATGTGATCACGGACATGACGAGGAGTCTCGAAATGGTCGAGACATAAAGATTCATATATTGGAAGCCTATGTTTGGATATCGGAAGTGTTCCGGGTGAAATCAGGATTTTACCGGAGTACCGGGAGGTTACCGGAACCCCCCGGGAGCTATATGGGCCTTAGTGGGCTTTAGTGGAAAGGAGAAAGGGGCAGCCCAAGGTGGTTGTGCGCCTCCCCCCTTCCCCTAGTCCTATTAGGACTAGGAGAGGTGGCCGACCCCCTCTCTCTCTTTCCCCCCTCGAGGAATCCTATTCCAACTAGGATTGGGGGGAATCCTACTCCCAGAGGGAGTAGGACTCTCCTGGCGCACCCTCCTTGGCCGGCCAGCCCCTCCCCCTTGGATCCTTTATATACGGGGGCAGGGGGCACCCTAGAACACACAAGTTGATCATTGAGATCGTTCCTTAGCCGTGTGTGGTGCCTCCTGCCACCATATTCCACCTCGATCATATCGTTGTAGTGCTTAGGCGAAGCCCTGCGTCGGTAGAACATCAAGATCATCACGATGCCGTCGTGCTGACAGAACTCATCCCTGTAGCTTTGCTGGATCGGAGCCCGGGGAGCGTCATCGAGCTGTACGTGTGCTAAGAACTCGGAGGTGCCGGAGTAATGGTACTTGGAACAGTCGGATCGGGAAGAAGACGTACGACTACTTCCTCTATGTTGTGTCAACGCTTCCGTTGCGATCTACAAGGGTACGTAGATCATACTCTCCCCTCGTTGCTATGCATCACCATGATCTTGCGTGTGCGTAGAAATTTTTTGAAATTACTACGTTCCCCAACAGTGGCATCCGAGCCAAGGTTTTATGGTTTGATGTTATTTGCACGAGTAGAACACAAGTGAGTTGTGGGCGATATAAGTCATACTGCCTACCAGCATGTCATACTTTGGTTCGGTGGTATTGTTGGACGAGACGACCCGGACCAACATTACGCGTACGCTTACGCGAGACCGGTTCTCCTGACGTGCTTTGCACATAGGTGGCTTGCGGGCGACTGTCTCTCCAACTTTAGTTGAACCAAGTGTGGCTACGCCCGGTCCTTGCGAAGGTTAAAACGGAGTCAAATTGACAAACTATCGTTGTGGTTTTGATGCGTAGGTGAGATTGGTTCTTACTTAAGCCCGTAGCAGCCACGTAAAACTTGCAACGACAAAGTAGAGGACGTCTAACTTGTTTTTGCAGGGCATGTTGTGATGTGATATGGTCAAGACATGATGCTGAATTTTATTGTATGAGATGATCATGTTTTGTAACTAATTTATCGGCAACTGGCAGGAGCCTTATGGTTGTCGTTTTATTGTATGCAATGCAATCGCGATGTAATGCTTTACTTTATCACTAAATGGTAGAGATAGTCGTGGAAGCATAAGATTGGCGAGACGACAATGATGCTACGATGGAGATCAAGGTGTCGCGCCGGTGACGATGGTGATCATGATGCTGCTTCGGAGATGGAGATCACAAGCACAAGATGATGATGGCCATATCATATCACTTATATTGATTGCATGTGATGTTGATCTTTTATGCATCTTATCTTGCTTTGATTGACGGTAGCATTATAAGATGATCTCTCACTCAATTATCAAGAAGTGGTCTCCCTGAGTATGCACCGTTGCGAAAGTTCTTCGTGCTGAGACACCACGTGATGATCGGGTGTGATAGGCTCTACGTTCAAATACAACGGGTGCAAAACAGTTGCACACGCAGAATACTCAGGTTATACTTGACGAGCCAAGCATATACAGATATGGCCTCGGAACACGGAGACCGAAAGGTCGAGCGTGAATCATATAGTAGATATGATCAACATAATGATGTTCACCGATGAAACTACTCCATCTCACGTGATGATCGGACATGGTTTAGTTGATTTGGATCACGTGATCACTTAGAGGATTAGAGGGATGTCTATCTAAGTGGGAGTTCTTAAGTAATTTGATTAATTGAACTTAAACTTATCATGAACTTAGTCCTGGTAGTATTAGCATATCTATGTTGTAGATCAATAGCTCGCGTTGTTGCTTTCATATGTTTATTTTGATATGTTCCTAGAGAAAATTGTGTTGAAAGATGTTAGTAGCAATGATGCGGATTGGATCCGTGATCTGAGGTTTATCCTCATTGCTGCACAGAAGAATTATGTCCTTGATGCACCGCTAGGTGACAGACCTATTGTAGGAGCAGATGCAGACGTTATGAATGTTTGGCGAGCTCAACATGATGACTACTTGATAGTTTAGTGCACCATGCTTAATGGCTTAGAATCGGGACTTCAAAGACATTTTGAACGTCATGGACCATATGAGATGTTCCAGGAGTTGAAGTTAAATATTTCAAGCAAATACCCGAGTTGAGAGATATGAAGTCTCCAACAAGTTCTATAGATAAAAGATGGAGGAGAATCGCTCAACTAGTGAGCATGTGCTCAGATTGTCTGGGTACTACAATCGCTTGAATCAAGTGGGAGTTAATCTTCCAGATAAGATAGTGATTGACAGAATTCTCTAGTCACCATCACCAAGCTAGTAGAACTTCGTGATGAACTATAGTATGCAAGGGATGACGAATACAAATCCCGAGCTTTTCATGATGATGAAATCGATGAAGGTAGAAATCAAGAAAGAGCATCAAGTGTTGATGATTGACAAGATCACTAGTTTCAAGAAAAAGGCAAAGGGAAGAAGGGGAACTTCAAGAAGAATAGCAAGCAAGTTGCTGCTCAAGTGAAGAAGCCCAAGTCTGATCCTAAGCCTGAGACTAAGTGCTTCTACTGCAAAGGAACTGGTCACTGGAAGCAGAACTACCCCAAGTGATTGGCGGATAAGAAGGATGGCAAAGTGAACATAAGTATATTTGATATACATGTTATTGATGTGTACTTTACTAGAGTTTATAGCAACCCCTCAGTATTTGATGGTAGTTCAGTTGCTAAGAGTAGTAACTCGAAACGGGAGTTGCAGAATGAACAGAGACTAGTTAAGGGTGAAGTGACGATGTGTGTTGGAAGTGGTTCCAAGATTGATATGATCATCATCGCACACTCCCTATACTTTCGGGATTAGTGTTGAACCTAAATAAGTGTTATTTGGTGTTTGCGTTGAGCATGAATATGATTTGATCATGTTTATTGTAATACGGTTATTCATTTAAGTAAAAGAATAAATTGTTGTTCTGTTTACATGAATAAAACCTTATATGGTTACACACCCAATGAAAATAGTTCATTGGATCTTGATCTTAGTGATACACATATTCATAATATTGAAACCAAAAGATGCAAAGTTAATAATGATAGTGCAACTTATTTGTGGCACTGCCGTTTATGTCATATTGGTGTAAAGCGCATGAAGAAACTCCATGCTGATGGGCTTTTGGAATCACTTGATTATGAATCAGTTGATGCTTGCGAACCATGCCTCATGGGCAAGATGACTAAGACTCTGTTCTTCGGAACAATGGAGCGAGCAACGGATTTGTTGGAAATCATACATACTGATGTATATGGTCCGATGAATATTGAGGCTCGCGACAAGTATCATTATTTTCTGATCTTCACAGATGATTTGAGCAGATATGAGTATATCTACTTGATGAAACATAAGTCTGAAACATTTGAAAAGTTCAAAGAATTTCAGAGTGAAGTGAAAAATCATCGTAACAAGAAAATAAAGTTTCTACGATCTGATCATAGAGAAGAGCATTTGAGTTACGAGTTTGGCCTTCAATTAAAAACAATGTGAAATAGTTTCACTACTCATGCCACCTGGAACACCACAATGTAATGGTGTGTCCAAACATCATAACCGTACTTTATTGGATATAGTGCAATCTATGATGTATCTTACCGATCTACCACTATCGTTTTGGGGTTATGCATTAGAGACAGCTGCATTCACGTTAAAGAGGGCACCATCTAAATCCATTGAGACGACACCGTGTGAACTATGGTTTGGCAAGAAACCTAAGCTGTTGTTTCTTAAAGTTTGAGGTTGCAATGCTTATGTGAAAAAGTTTCAACCTGATAAGCTCAAACCCAAATCGGAGAAATATGTCTTCATAGGATACCCAAAGGAGATTGTTGGGTACACCTTCTATCACAGATCCGAAGGCAAGAATTTTGTTGCTAAATTCAGAAACTTTCTGGAGAAGGAGTTTCTCTCGAAAGAAGTGAGTGGGAGGAAAGTAGAACTTGATGAGGTAACTGTACCTCCTCCCTTATTGGAAAGTAGTACATCACAGAAACCGGTTTCTCTGACACCTACACCAATTAGTGAGGAAGCTAATGATGATGATCATGAAACTTCAGATCAAGTTACTACCGAATCTCGTAGGTAAACCAGAGTGAGATCCGGACCAGAGTGGTATGGTAATCCTGTTCTGGAAGTCATGTTACTAGACCATGACGAACTTGCGAACTATGAGGAAGCGATGATGAGCCCAGATTCCGCAAAATGGTTTGAGGCCATGAAATCTGAGATATGATCCATGTATGAGAACAAAGTATGGACTTTGACGGATTTGCACGATGATCGGCAAGCCATAGAAAATAAATGGATCTTCAAGAGGAAGACGGACGCTGATAGTAGTGTTACTATCTACAAAGCTAGAATTGTCGCAAAAAGTTTTCGACAAGTTCAAGGTGTTGACTACGATGAGAGCTTCTCACTCGTATCTATGCTTGAGTCTGTCCGAATCATGTTAGTAATTGCCGCATTTCATGAAATCTGGCAAATGGATAAACAAAACTGCATTCCTTTATGGATTTATTAAAGAAGAATTGTATATGATGCAACCAGAAGGTTTTGTCAAATCCGAAAGATGCTAACAAAATGTGCAAGCTCCAGCGATCCATCTGTGAACTGGTGCAAGCATCTCGGAGTTGGAATATACGCTTTGATGAGTTGATCAAAGCATATAGTTTTATACAGACTTGCAGTGAAGCCTGTATTTACAAGAAAGTGAGTGGGAGCACTACAGCATTTCTGATAAGTATATGTGAATGACATATTGTTGACCGGAAATAATGTAGAATTATTCTGTAAAGCATAAAGGAGTGTTTGAAAGGAGTTTTTCAAAGAAAGACCTCGGTGAAGCTGCTTACATATTGAGCATCAAGATCTATAGAGATAGATCAAAACGCTTGATAAGTTTTTTCAATGAGTACATACCTTGACAAGATTTTGAAGTAGTTCAAAATGGAACAGTCAAAGAAAGAGTTCTTGCCTGTGTTACAAGGTGTGAAATTGAGTAAGACTCAAATTCCGACCACGGCAGAAGATAGAAAGAGAATGAAAGTCATCCCCTATGCCTTGGCCATAGGTTCTATAAAGTATGTCATGCTGTATACCAGATCTATTGTATACCCTACACTGATTTGGCAAGGGAGTACAATAGTGATCTAGGAGTAGATCACTGGACAGCGGTCAGAATTATCCTTAGTGAAATAAGGATATGTTTCTCGATTATGGACGTGACAAAAAGGTTCGTCGTAAAGGGTTACGCCGATGCAAGTTTTGACACTAATCTAGATGACTCTAAGTCCCGGTCTAGATACATATTGAAAGTGGGAGCAATTAGCTAGAGTAGCTCCATGCAGAGCATTGTTGACATAGAAATTTGCAAAATACATGTGGATCTGAATGTGGCAGACCCGTTGACTAAAATTCTCTCACAAGCAAAACATGATCACACCTTAGTACTCTTTGGGTGTTAATCACATAGCGATGTGAACTAGATTACTGAATCTAGTAAACCCTTTGGGTGTTGGTCACATGGCGATGTGAACTATGGGTGTTAATCACATGATGATGTGAACTATCGATGTTAATCACATGGTGATGTGATCTAGATTATTGACTCTAGTGCAAGTGGGAGACTGAAGGAAATATGCCCTAGAGGCAATAATAAAGTTATTATTTATTTCCTTATATCATGATAAATGTTTATTATTCATGCTAGAATTGTATTAACCGGAAACATAATACATGTGTGAATACATAGACAAACAGAGTGTCACTAGTATGCCTCTACTTGACTAGCTCGTTAATCAAAGATGGTTATGTTTCCTAACCATGAACAAAGAGTTGTTATTTGATTAACGGGATCACATCATTGGTTGAATGATCTTATTGACATGACCCATTCTATTAGCTTAGCACCCGATCGTTTAGTATGTTGCTATTGCTTTCTTCATGACTTATACATGTTCCTATAACTATGAGATTATGCAACTCCCGTTTACCGGAGGAACACTTTGGGTACTACCAAACGTCACAACGTAACTGGGTGATTATAAAGGAGTACTACAGGTGTCTCCAAAGGTACATGTTGGGTTGGCGTATTTCGAGATTAGGATTTGTCACTCCGATTGTCGGAGAGGTATCTCTGGGCCCTCTCGGTAATGCACATCACTTAAGCCTTGCAAGCATTACAACTAAATGAGTTAGTTGTGAGATGATGTATTATGGGACAAGTAAAGAGACTTGCCGGTAACGAGATTGAACTTGGTATTGGATACCGACGATCGAATCTCGGGCAAGTAACATACCGATGACAAAGGGAACAACGTATGTTGTTATGCGGTCTGACCGATAAAGATCTTCGTAGAATATGTAGGAGCCAATATGGGCATCCAGGTCCCGCTATTGGTTATTGACCGGAGACGTGTCTCGGTCATGTCTACATTGTTCTCGAACCGTAGGGTCCACACGCTTAACGTTACGATGACAGTTATTATGAGTTTATGCATTTTTGATGTACCGAAGGTTGTTCGGAGTCCCGGATGTGATCACGGACATGACGAGGATTCTCGAAATGGTCGAGACATAAAGATTCATATATTGGAAGCCTATGTTTGGATATCGGAAGTGTTCCAGGTGAAATCGGGATTTTACCGGAGTACCGGGAGGTTACCGGAACCCCCCGGGAGCTATATGGGCCTTAGTGGGCTTTAGTGGAAAGGAGAAAGGGGCAGCCCAAGGTGGCTGTGCGCCTCCCCCCTTCCCCTAGTCCTATTAGGACTGTCCTATTAGGACTAGGAGAGGTGGCCGGCCCCCTCTCTCTCTTTCCCCCCTCGAGGAATCCTATTCCAACTAGGATTGGGGGGGAATCCTACTCCCAGAGGGAGTAGGACTCTCCTGGCGCACCCTCCTTGGCCGGCCAGCCCCTCCCCCTTGGATCCTTTATATACGGGGGCAGGGGGCACCCTAGAACACACAAGTTGATCATTGAGATCGTTCCTTAGCCGTGTGCGGTGCCTCCTGCCACCATATTCCACCTCGATCATATCATTGTAGTGCTTAGGCGAAGCCCTGCGTCGGTAGAACATCAAGATCGTCACCACGCCATCGTGCTGACGGAACTCATCCCCGTAGCTTTGCTGGATCGGAGCCCGGGGAGCGTCATCGAGCTGTACGTGTGCTAAGAACTCGGAGGTGCCGGAGTAACGGTACTTGGATCGGTCGGATCGGGAAGAAGACGTACGACTACTTCCTCTACGTTGTGTCAACGCTTCTGTTGCGATCTACAAGGGTACGTAGATCATACTCTCCCCTCGTTGCTATGCATCACCATGATCTTGCGTGTGCATAGGAATTTTTTTGAAATTACTACGTTCCCCAACAAATATGTATCTGGTTTGCAATTTAGAATCGTCCGGATCAGTGTCAAAGCTTGCATCGACGTAACCATTTACGATGAGCTCTTTGTCACCTCCATAAACAAGAAACATATCCTTAGTCCTTTTCAGGTATTTCAAGATGTTCTTGACCGCTGTCCAGTGATCCACTCCTGGATCACTTTGGTACCTCCTTGCTAAACTAATAGCATGGCACACATCAGGTCTGGTACACAGCATTGCATACATGATAGAGCCTATGGCTGAAGCATAGGGAACACTTTTCATTTTCTCTCTATCTTCTGCAGTGGTCGGGCATTGAGTCTTACTCAACTTCACACCTTGTAACATAAGCAAGAACCCTTTCTTTGCTTGATCCATTTTGAAATTCTTCAAAACTTTATCAAGGTATGTGCTTTGTGAAAGTCCAATTAAGCGTCTTGATCTATCTCTATAGATCTTGAGGCCCAATATATAAGCAACTCTTCCAGGTCTTCCATTGAAAAACTCTTATTCAAGTATCCTTTTATGCTATCCAGAAATTATATATCATTTCCAATCAACAATATGTCATCCACATATAATATTAGAAATGCTACAGATCTCCCACTCACTTTCTTGTAAATACAGGCTTCTCCAAAAGTCTGTATAAACCATATGCTTTGATCACACTATCAAAACGTTTATTCCAACTCCGAGAGGCTTGCACCAGTCCATAAATGGATCGCTGAAGCTTGCACACTTTGTTAGCACCCTTTGGATCGACAAAACCTTCTGGTTGCATCATATACAACTCTTCTTCCAGAAATCCATTCAGGAATGCAGTTTTGACATCCATTTGCAATTTCATAATCATAAAATGCGGCAATTGCTAACATGATTCTGACAGACTTAAGCATTGCTACGGGTGAGAAAGTCTCATCGTAGTCAACCCCTTGAACTTATCGAAAACCTTTCGCAACAAGTCGAGCTTTGTAGACAGTAACATTACCGTCAGCGTCAGTCTTCTTCTTGAAGATCCATTTATTCTCGATGCCTTGCCGATCATTGGGCAAGTCAACCAAAGTCCACACTTTGTTCTCATACATGGATCCCATCTCAGATTTCATGGCCTCAAGCCATTTTGCGGAATCTGGGCTCACCATCGCTTCTTCATAGTTCGTAGGTTCGTCATGGTCAAGTAACATGACTTCCAGAACAGGATTGCCATACCACTCTGGTGCGGATCTTACTCTGGTTGACCTATGAGGTTCGGTAGTAACTTGATCTGAAGTTTCATGATCATCATCATTAGCTTACTCACTAATTGGTGTAGGTGTCACATGAACCGGTTTCTGTGATGAACTACTTTCCAATAAAGGAGCAGGTATAGTTACCTCATCAAGTTCTACTTTCCTCCCACTCACTTCTTTCGAGAGAAACTCCTTCTCTAGAAATGATCCATTCTTAGCAACAAAGGTCTTGCCTTCGGATCTGTGATAGAAGGTGTACCTAATAGTTTCTTTTGGGTATCCTATGAAGACACATTTCTCCGATTTGGGTTTGAGCTGATCAGGTTGAAGTTTTTTCACATAAGCATCGCAGCCCCAAATTTTAAGAAACGACAACTTTGGTTTCTTGCCAAACCACAGTTCATAAGGCATCATCTCAACGGATTTTGATGGTGCCCTATTTAACGTGAATGCAGCCGTCTCTAAAGCATAACCCCAAAACAACAACAGCAACAACAACAACAACAACAACAACAACAACAACAACAACAACAACAACAACAACAACAACAACAACAACAACAACAACAACAACAACAACCACAACAACCACAACAACAACAACAACAACAACAACAACAACAACAACAACAACAACAACAACAACAACAACAACAACAACAACAACAACAACAACAACAACAACAACAACAACAACAACAACAACAACAACAACAACAACAACAACAACAACAACAACAACAACAACAACAACAACAACAACAACAACAACAACAACAACAACAACAACAACAACAACAACAACAACAACAACAACAACAACAACAACAACAACAACAACAACAACAACAACAACAACAACAACAACAACAACAACAACAACAACAACAACAACAACAACAACAACAACAACAACAACAACAACAACAACAACAACAACAACAACAACAACAACAACAACAACAACAACAACAACAACACAACAACAACAATAACGACGACGATGACGACGACGACGACGACGACAACGACGACGACGACAACAATGACGACGACGACGACAATGACGACGACGACAACAACAACAACAACAACAACAAGAACAACAAGAACAACAACAACAACAACAACAACAACAACAACAACAACAACAACAACAACAACAACAACAACAACAACAACAACAACAACAACAACAACAACAACAACAACAACAACAACAACAACAACAACAACAACAACAACAACAACAACAACAACAACAACAACAACAACAACAACAACAACAACAACAACAACAACAACAACAACAACAACAACAACAACAACAACAACAACAACAACAACAACAACAACAGCAACAACAACAACAGCAACAACAACAACAACAACAACAACAACAACAACAACAACAACAACAACAACAACAACAACAACAACAACAACAACAACAACAACAACAACAACAACACAACAACAACAACAACAACAACAACAACAACAACAACAACAACAACAACAACAACAACAACAACAACAACAACAACAACAACAACAACAACAACAACAACAACAACAACAACAACAACAACAACAACAACAACAACAACAACAACAACCACGACGACGACGACGACGACGACGACGACGACAACAACAACAACGACGACAACAACGACAACAACAACGACGATAACAACAACAACAACAACAACAACAACAACAACAACAACAACAACAACAACAACAACAACAACAACAACAACAACAACAACAACAACAACAACAAAGCCTTTAGTCCCAAACAAGTTGGGGTAGGCTAGAGGTGAAACCTATAAGATCTCGCAACCAACTCATGGCTCTGGCACATGGATAGCAAGCTTCCACACACCCCTGTCCATAGCTAGCTCTTTGGTGATACTCCAATCCTTCAGGTCTCTCTTAACGGACTCCTCCCATGTCAAATTCAGTCTACCCCGCCCTCTCTTGACATTCTCCGCAAGCTTTAGCTGTCCGCTATGCATTGGAGCTTCTGGAGGCCTGCGCTGAATATGCCCAAACCATCTCAGACGATGTTGGACAAGCTTCTCCTCAATTGGTGCTACCCCAACTCTATCTCGTATATCATCATTCCGGACTCGATCCTTCCTCGTGTGGCCACACATCCATCTCAACATACGCATCTCCGCCACACCTAACTGTTGAACATGTTGCCTTTTAGTCGGCCAACACTCCGCGCCATACAATATTCCGGGTCGAACCATCGTCCTGTAGAACTTGCCTTTTAGCTTTTGTGGCACTCTCTTGTCACAGAGAATGCCAGAAGCTTGGCGCCACTTCATCCATCCGGCTTTGATTCGATGGTTCACATCTTCATCAATACCCCCATCCTCCTGCAACATTGACCCCAAATACCGAAAGGTGTCCTTCCGAGGTACCACCTGGCCATCAAGGCTAACCTCCTCCTCCTCACACCTAGTAGTACTGAAACCGCACATCATGTACTCGGTTTTAGTTCTACTAAGCCTAAACCCTTTCGATTCCAAGGTTTGTCTCCATAACTCTAACTTCCTATTTACCCCCGTCCGACTATCGTCAACTAGCACCACATCATCCGCAAAGAGCATACACCATGGGATATCTCCTTGTATATCCCTTGTGACCTCATCCATCACCAATGCAAAAAGATAAGGGCTCAAAGCTGACCCCTGATGCAGTCCTATCTTAATCGGGAAGTCATCGGTGTCGACATCACTTGTTCGAACACTTGTCACAACATTATCGTACATGTCCTTGATGAGGGTAATGTACTTTGCTGGGACTTTGTGTTTCTCCAAGGCCCACCACATGACATTCCGCGGTATCTTATCATAGGCCTTCTCCAAGTCAATGAACACCATATGCAAGTCCTTCTTTTGCTCCCTATATCTCTCCATAAGTTGTCGTACCAAGAAAATGGCTTCCATAGTCGACCTCCCAGGCATGAAACCAAACTGATTTTTGGTCACGCTTGTCATTCTTCTTAAGCGGTGCTCAATGACTCTCTCCCATAGCTTCATTGTATGGCTCATCAGCTTAATTCCATGGTAATTAGTACAACTCTGAACATCCCCCTTGTTCTTGAAGATTGGTATTAATATACTCCGTCTCCATTCTTCTGGCATCTTGTTTGCCCGAAAAATGAGGTTGAAAAGCTTGGTTAGCCATACTATTGCTATGTCCCCGAGACCTTTCCACACCTCAATGGGGATACAATCAGGGCCCATCGCCTTGCCTCCTTTCATCCTTTTTAAAGCCTCCTTCACCTCAGACTCCTGGATTCGCCGCACAAAACGCATGCTGGTCTCATCAAAGGAGTCTCCCAGTTCAATGGTAGAACTCTCATTCTCCCCATTAAACAGCTTGTCGAAGTACTCTCGCCATCTATGCTTAATGTCCTCATCCTTCACCAAGAGTTGGCCTGCTCCATCCTTGATGCATTTGACTTGGCCAATATCCCTCGTCTTCCTCTCTCAGATCTTGGCCATCTTATAGATGTCCCTTTCACCTTCCTTTGTGCCTAACCGTTGGTAGAGGTCCTCATATGCCCGACTCCTTGCTTCACCAATAGCTCGCTTTGCGGCCTTCTTCGCCATCTTGTACTTCTCTATGTTGTCTGCACTCCTATCCAGGTATAGGCATCTGAAGCAATCTTTCTTCTCTTTAATCGCCTTCTGGACATCATCATTCCACCACCAGGTATCCTTATCTTCGCTTCTCCTTCCCCTGGACACTCCAAACTCCTCCGAGGCCACCTTATGAATGCAAGTCGCCATCTTCATCCACACATTGTCCGCATCCCCTCCTTCCTCCCAAGGGCCCTCCTTAATGACCCTCTCCTTGAACACCTGAGCTACCTCCCCCTTGAGCTTCCACCACTTCATTCTAGCGACTTTGGCATGCTTATCCCGCTAGACACGAATCCGAAAGCGGAAGTCAGCAACCACCAGCTTATGCTGGGGTACAACACTCTCTCCAGGTATCACCTTACAGTCTAGGCACGCACGCCTATCTTCTCTTCTTGAGAGGTTGAAATTAATCTGTCTAGAGTGTTGGCCACTATTAAAAGTCACCATATGTGATTCTCTCTTTCTAAAGAGGGTGTTAGCTACAATCATGTTGTAGGCTAGAGCAAAGCTTAAGACATCTTCTCCTTCTTGATTCTTGATGCCATAGCCAAAGCCCCCATGCGCCCCTTCAAAACCTGTGTTAGATGCACCCACGTGGCCATTGAGGTCTCCTCCTATGAAGAGCTTCTCACCAATCGGTACACTCCTAACCATGTCTTCCAGGCCTTCCTAGAACTCCCTCTTGGTGTTCTCATTGTGGCCTACTTGCGGGGCATACGCGCTGATAACATTGAGAACCAAGTCCTCAACTACCAGCTTGACCAGGATGATCCAGTCCCCACGTCTCTTGATGTCTACCACTCCATACTTGAGGCTCTTGTTGATCAAGATGCCTACTCCATTTCTGTTCACAGCCGTCCCCGTCTACCACAGCTTGAAGCCGATATCCTCCACCTCCTTCGCCTTCTGTCCTCTCCATTTGGTTTCTTGGACGCAAAGGATATCAACACCTCTCCTCACCGTTGCATCAACTAGCTCCCGAAGCTTCCCTGTTAGAGACCCTACGTTCCAGCTACCTAAGCGAATCCCAAAACGATAGCGGTAAATCAGTAAGAGACATCATAGATCGCACCATATCTAGTAAAGTACGATTACGATGTTCGGACACACCATTACGCTGTGGTGTTTCGGGTGGCGTGAGTTGCGGAACTATTCCGCATTGTTTCAAATGTAGACCAAACTCATAACTCAACTATTCGCCTCCACGATCAGATCGTAGAAACTTTATTTTCTTGTTACGATGATTTTCCACTTCACTCTGAAATTATTTGAACTTTTCAAATGTTTCAGACTTAGGTTTCATTAAGTAGATATACCCATATCTACTCAAATCATCTGTGAAGGTGATAAAATAACGATACCCACCGCGAGCCTCAATACTCATCGGACCACATACATCAGTATGTATGATTTCCAACAAATCTGTTGCTCGCTCCGTAGTTTCGAAGAATGGCGTTTTAGTCATCTTGCCCATGAGGCATGGTTCACAAGTACCAAGTGATTCATAATCAAGTGATTCCAAAAGTCCATCAGAATGGAGTTTCTTCATGCGCTTTATACTAATATGACCTAAACGACAGTGCCACAAATAAGTTGCACTATCATTATCAAACTCTGCATCTTTTGGCTTCAACATTATGAATATGTTTATTACTACTATCGAGATTCAACACAAGACCACTCTTCAAGGGTGCATGACCATAAAAGATATTGCTCATGTAAATATAACAACCATTATTCTTAGATTTAAATGAATAACCGTCTCGCATCAAACAAGATCTAGATATAATGTTCATGCTTAACGTTGGCACCAAATAACAATTATTTAGGTCTAAAATTAATCCCGAAGGTAGATGTAGAGGTAGCGCGCCAACGGCGATCACATCGACTTTGGAACCATTTCCCACGCGCATCGTCACCTCGTCCTTAACCAATCTTCGCTCAATCCATAGTCCCTGTTTTGAGTTGCAAATATTAGCAACAGAACCAGTATCAAATACCCAGGTGCTACTGCGAGCTCTAGTAAGGTACACATCAATAACATGTATATCACATATACCTTTGTTGACCTTGCCATCCTTCTTATCCGCCAAATACTTGGGGTAGTTCCGCTTCCAATGACCAGTCTGTTTGCAGTAGAAGCACTCAGCCTCAGGCTTAGGTCCAGACTTGGGTTTCTTCTCTTAAGCAGCAACTTGTTTGCTGTTCTTTTTGAAGTTCCACTTGATGCTCCTTATTGATTTCTACCTCCGCAGCCTTTAGCATTGCGAAGAGCTCGGGAATTGTCTTATACAACCCTTGCATATTATAGTTCATCATGATGCTCTTGTAGCTTGGTGGCAGTGATTGAAGAACTCTGTCAATGACACTATCAATAGGAAGATTAACTCCCAGTTGAGTCAAGTGGTTATGGTACCCAGACATTCTGAGTATATGTTCACTAACAGAACTATTCTCCTCCATCTTGTAGGTGTAGAACTTATTGGAGACTTCATATCTCTCAATCCGGGCATTTGCTTGAAATATTAACTTCAACTCCTGGAACATCTCATATGCTCCATGACGTTCAAAACGTCGTTGAAGTCCCGGTTCTAAGCCGTAAAGCATGGCACACTGAACTATCGAGTAGTCATCAGCTTTGCTCTGCCAGACGTTCTTAACGTCATCAGCAGCATCTGCAGCATGCCTAGCACCTAGCAGTGCTTCCAAGACGTAACTCTTCTGTGCAGCAATGAGGATAATCCACAAGTTACGGACCCATTCCGTGTAATTGCTACCATCATCTTTCAACTTTGGTTTCTCAAGGAACGCATTAAAATTCAACGGAACAACAACACGGGCCATCTATCTACAATAACATAGACAAGCAAAATACTATCAGGTACTAAGTTCATGATAAATTTAAGTTCAATTAATCTAACTCCCACTTAGATAGACATCCCTCTAATCATCTAAGTGATCACGTGATCCAAATTAACTAAACCATAACTGATCATCATGTGAAATGGAGTAGTTTTCAATGGTGAACATCACTATGTTGATCATATCTACTATATGATTCACGCTCGACCTTTCGGTCTCAGGGTTCCGAGGCCATATCTGCATATGCTAGGCTCGTCAAGTTTAACCCGAGTATTATGTGTGTGCAAAACTGGCTTGCACCCGTTGTATAAGAATGTTGAGCTTATCACACCCGATCATTACGTGGTGTCTCGGCACGACGATCTTTTGCAATGGTGCATACTCAGGATGAACACTTGTACCTTGAAATTTTTAGTGAGAGATCATCTTATAATGCTACCGTCAATCAAAGCAGAATAAGATACATAAAGGATAAACATCTCATCTAATCAATATAAGTGATGATATGATATGGCCATTGCTACCTCTTGAGCACTGGGTAGGTTTTCCCTTGAAGAGGAAAGGGTGATGCAGTAAAGCAGCATAAGTATTTCCCTCAGTTTTTGAGAACCAAGGTATCAATCCAGTAGGAGACCACACGCGAGTCACCTTGTACCTACACAAACAAATAAGAACCTCGCAACCAACGGGATAAAGGGGTTGTCAATCCCTTCACGGCCACTTGCAAGAGTGAGATCTGATAGAGATCATAATAATAAGATAAATATTTTTGGTATTTTTATGATATAGATTGAAAGTAAAGATTGCAAAATAAAATAGATTGGAAACTTGTATGATGGAGAATAGACCCGGGGGCCATAGGTTTCACTAGTGGCTTCTCTCAAGATAGCATAAGTATTATGGTGGGTAAACAAATTACTGTCGAGCAATTGATAGAAAAGCGAATAATTATGAGAATATCTAGGTATGATCATGTATATAGGCATCACGTTCGTGACAACTAGACCGACTCCTGCCTGCATCTACTACTATTACTCCACACATCGACCGCTATCCAGCATGCATCTAGAGTATTGAGTTCATAAGAACAGAGTAACGCCTTAAGCAAGATGACATGATGTAGAGGGATAAACTCATGCAATATGATATAAACCCCATCTTTTTATCCTCGATGGCAAAAATACAATACGTGTCGTTTCCCGTACTGTCACTAGGATGGAGCACCGCAAGATTGAACCCAAAGCTAAGCACTTCTCCCATTGCAAGAAACATCAATCTAGTAGGCCAAACCAAACGGATAATTCGAAGAGACTTGCAAAGATAAACAAGTCATACATAAAAGAATTCAGAGAAGAATAAAATATTGTTCATAGATAATCTGGATCATAAACCCACAATTCATCGGATCTCGACAAACACACCGCAAAAGAAGATTACATCGAATAGATCTCCAAGAGAATCGAGGAGAACTTTGTATTGAGATCCAAAGAGAGAGAAGAAGCCATCTAGCTACTAGCTATGGACCCAAAGGTCTGAAGTAAACTACTCACACATCACCGGAGAGGCAATGGAGTTGATGTAGAGGCCCTCCATGATCAATGCCCCCTCCGGCGGAGCTCCGGAAAAGGCCCCGAGATGAGATCTCTCAGGTACAGAAGGTTGCGGTAGTGGAATTAGGTTTTCATGGTGCTCCTGGATGTTTGCGGGGTACGTGGACTTATAGAGGAGGAAGAAGTAGGTCGGTGGAGCAACGAGGGGCCCACGAGGGTGGAGGGAGCGCCTGATGTCTACTACACAACCTTCTTCTTCTAGACATTGTTGGGCCTCCAAGTGCAGAGGTTTGTAGGACAGTAGCAAATTTCCCTCAAGTGGATGACCTAAGGTTTATCAATCCATGGGAGGCGTAGGATGAAGATGGTCTCTCTCAAGCAACCCTGCAACCAAATAACAAAGAGTCTCTTGTGTCCCCAACACACCCAATACAATGGTAAATTATATAGGTGCACTAGTTCGGCGAAGAGATGGTGATACAAGTGGTATATGGATAGTAGATATAGGTTTTTGTAATCTGGAACTATAAAAACAGCAAGGTAACTAATGATAAAAGTGAGTGTAAACGGTATTACAATTCTTGGAAACAAGGCCTAGGGTTCATACTTTCACTAGTGCAAGTTCTCTCAACAAAAATAACATAATTGGATCACATAACTATCCCTCAACATGCAACAAAGAGTCACTCCAAAGTCACTAATAGCGAAGAACAAACAAAGAGATTATGGTAGGGTACGAAACCACCTCAAAGTTATCCTTTCTGATCGATCTATCATAGAGTTCGTACTATAATAACACCTTAAGGCACAAATCTACCAAAACCCTAATGTCACCTAGATACTCCAATGTCACCTCAAGTATCCGTGGGTATGATTATACGATATGCATCACACAATCTCAGATTCATCCATTCAACCAACACAAAAGTACTTCAAAGAGTGCCCCAAAGTTTCTACCGGAGAGTCAAGACCAAAACGTGTGTCAACCCCTATGCATAGGTTCATGGGCGGAACCCGCAAGTTGATCACCAAAACATACATCAAGTGAATCAATAGAATACCCCATTGTCATCACGGGTATCCCACGCAAGACATACATCAAGTGTTCTCAAATTCTTAAAGACTCAATCCGATAAGATAACTTCAAAGGGAAAACTCAATCCATTACAAGAGAGTAGAGGGGGAGAAACATTATAAGATCCAACTATAATAGCAAAGCTCGTGATACATCAAGATCGTACCACCTCAAGAACATGAGAGAGAGAGATCAAACACATAGCTACTGGTACATACCCTCAGCCCTGAGGGTGGACTACTCCTTCCTCATCATGGAGAGCGCCGGGATGATAAAGATGGCCACCGGAGAGGGATTCCCCCTCCGGCAGGGTGCCGGAATGGGTCTAGAGTGGTTTTCGGTGGCTACGGAGGCTTCTGGCGGCGGAACTCCCGATCTATTCTGCCCCCCGATGTTTTTAGGGTATATGGACATATATAGGCGAAAGAAGTACGTCGGTGGATCTCTGGGTTGTCCACGAGGCAGGGGGCACGCCCAGGGGGGTGGGCGCGCCCCCCACCCTCGTGGGCAGCCCGAGACTCTTCGGGTCCATCTCCGATACTCCGTGGGCTTCTTCTGGTCCAAAAATAAGTTCCGTGAAGTTTCAGGTCAATTGGACTCCGTTTGATTTTCCTTTTGTGTGATACTCTAAAACAAGGAAAACAGAAACTGGCACTAGGCTCTAGGTTAATAGGTTAGTCCCAAAAATAGTATAAAAGTGTTTAATAATGCCCATAAACATCCAAAACAGATAATATAATAGCATGGAACAATCAAAAATTATAGATACGTTGGAGACGTATCAAGCATACCCAAGCTTAATTCCTGCTCGTCCCAGAGTAGGTAAATGATAAAAACAGAATTTTTTATGTGGAATGCTACCTAACATATTTATCAATGTAATATTCTTTATTGTGGCAAGAATATTCAGATCCATAAGATTCAAGACAAAAGTTTAATATTGACATAAAAATAATAATACTTCAAGCATACTAACTAAGCAATCATGTCTTCTCAAAATAGCATGGCCAAAGAAAGTTCATCCCTACAAAATTATATAGTTTGTTCATGCTCCATTTTTGTCACACAAGAGTGCTCTCATCATGCACAACCCCGATGACAAGCCAAGCAATTGTTTCATACTTTAGTAATCTCAAACCTTTTTCAACTTTCACGCAATACATGAGCGTGAGCCACGGATATAGCACTATGGGTGGAATAGAATATAATGAGGGGGTTATGTGGAGAAGACAAAAAAGGAGAAAGTCTCACATCGACGCGGCTAATCAATGGGATAGGGAGATGCCCATCAATTGATGTCAATGCAAGGAGTAGGGATTGACATGCAATGGATGCACTAGAGCTATAAATGTATGAAAGCTCAACAAAATAAACTAAGTGGGTGTGCATCCAACTTGCTTGCTCACGAAGACCTAGGGCACTTAAGGAGGCCCATTGTTGGAATATACAAGCCAAGTTCTATAATGAAAAATTCCCACTAGTATATGAAAGTGACAAAACAAGAGACTCTCTATCATAAAGATCATGGTGCTACTTTGAAGCACAAGTGTGGAAAAAGGATAGTAGCATTGCCCCTTTTTATATTTTTTATATTTCTTTTTTTTTGGCCTTCCCTTTTTTTATTTGGCCTTTCTCTTTTTTGGGGCCTTCCCTTTTTTTTATTTGGCCTTTCTCTTTTTTGGGGGACAATGCTATATTAATGATGATCATCACACTTCTATTCATTTACAACTCAATGATTACAACTCGATACTAGAACAAGATATGACTCTATATGAATGCATCCGGCGGTGTACCAGGATGGGCAATGAATCAAGAGTGACATGTATGATAAATTATGCATGGTGGCTTTGCCACAACTACGATGTCAACTACATGATCATGCAAGGCAATATGACAATGATGAAGTGTGTCATAATAAACAGAACGGTGGAAAGTTGCATGGCAATATATCTCAAAATGGCTATGGAAATGCCATAATAGGTAGGTATGGTGGCTGTTTTGAGGAAGATATAAGGAGGTTTATGTGTGATAGAGCGTATCATATCACGGGGTTTGGATGCACTGGCGAAGTTTGCACCAACTCTCAAGGTGAGAAAGGGCAATGCACGGTACCGAAGAGACTAGCAACGATGGAAGGGTGAGAGTGCGTATAATCCCTGGACTCAACATTAGTCATAAAGAACTCACATACTTATTGCAAAAATCTACAAGTCATCAAAAACCAAGCATTACGCGCATGCTCCTAGGGGGATAGATTGGTAGGAAAAGACCATCGCTCGTCCCTGACCGCCACTCATAAGGAAGACAATCAAATAACACCTCATGTTTGAAATTTGTTACACAACGTTTACCATACGTGCATGCTACGGGACTTGCAAACTTCAACACAAGTATTTCTCAAATTCACAACTACTCAACTAGCACAACTTTAATATCACTATATCCATATCTCAAAACAATCATCAAGTATCAAACTTCTCTTAGTATTCAATGCACTTATATGAAAGTTTTTTATTATTATATCAAAAGAAAATTATCATGCTATTCTAAAGGACTCTCAAAATAATATAATTGAAGCATGAGAGATCAATTATTTCTTCAAAATAAAACCACCACCATGCTCTAAAAAGATATAAGTGAAGCACTAGAGCAACAATAAACTACTCCGAAAGATATAAGTGAAGATCAATGAGTGGTTGAATAATTATGCAACTATATGAAGACTCTATAAGAAATTTAAGAATTTCAGATCTTGATATTTTATTCAAACAGCAATCAAAGCAAAATAAAATGACATTCTAAGAATGGCAAACATCATGTGAAGAGGCAAAAACTTAGGATCAACTGAAACTAACCGATAGTTGTTGAAGAAGAAAGGTGGGATGCCAATCGGGGCATCCCCAAGCTTAGACGCTTGAGACTTCTTGAAATATTATCTTGGGATGCCTTGGGCATCCCCAAGCTTGAGATTTTGTGTCTCCTTAATTTCTCTTATATCACGGTCTCCCTAAATCTCAAAAGCTTCATCCACACAAAACTCAACAAGGACTCGTGAGATAAGTTAGTATAAACCAATGCAAAAACCTTATCATACTCTACTGTAGCAAATCACTAAAATTATTATTCAACAATGCATACTAGATTCCTCTGCATATTTAACAGTCCTATCCTCAAATAGAATATTTAAAGAAGCAAACATATGCAAACAATGCAAACATAACAGCAATCTGCCTAAACAGGACAGTCTATAAAGAGTGCAGAAAGATCCATACTTCCCTACCTCCAAAAATTATGAAAGAAAATTCCCACCGTAGTAAATTTATCAGATCTTATTATGCAAAAGGTTTCAACATTTTATCTCGTTCTGACTTTTCTAGGGAATTTTTGCAACAGCGGTAAACTTTCTGTTTTCAAACAGCAACATGTGGACTTGTAAAATAGGCATAGTAAAGGCTATCAATGCCACTTTTATTGAAATAAAATATGCAAAAAAAATTTCTAAATAACATCAAGAAAATCCTAACAAAATAAATTGACACTCCAAGCAAAACACATATCATGTGGTGAATAAAAATATAGCTCCAAGTAAAGTTACCGATGAACGAAGAAGAAAGAGGGGATGCCTTCCGGGGCATCCCCAAGATTAGGCTCTTGGTTGTCCTTGAATATTACCTTGGGGTGCCTTGGGAATCCCCAAGCTTAGGCTCTTGCCACTCCTTATTCCATAGTCCATCGAATCTTTACCCAAAACTTGAAAACTTCACAACACAAAACTTAACAGAAAACTCGTAAGCTCTGTTACTATAAGAAAGCAAATCACCATCATAATGTACTGTAATGAACTCATTCTAAATTCATATTGGTGTAATATATAGTTTATTCCAACTTCTAGATGGTTCATACCCTCCGATACTACTCATAGATTCATCAAAATAAGCAAACAACACATAGAAAACAGAATCTGTCAAAAACAGAACAGTCTGTAGTAATCTGTAGGTTTCGACCACTTATGGAACTCATAAAATTCTCAAATAAATTGTTAGGCCTGAGTAATTTATCTATTAATCATCTGCAAAAATAATCAACTAAATATCATTCTCCAGTAAAAAGTTTTAGCTAATCTCGTGAGCGCTAAAGTTTCTGTTTTTTTACAGCATGATCATAAAGACTTCACCCAAGTCTTCCCAAAGGTTCTACTTGGCACAAACACTAATTAATACATAAAACCACATATAAACAGAGGCTAGATGAATTATTTATTACTAAATAGGAACAAAAATAACATTGGGTTGCCTCCCAACAAGCGCTATCGTTTAACGCCCCTAGCTAGGCATGATGATTTCAATGATGCTCACATAAAAGATAAGAATTGAAACATAAAGAGAGCATCATGAAGAATATGAATAGCACATTTAAGTCTAACCCACTTCCTATGCATAGGAATTTTGTGAACAAACAACTTATGGGAACAATAATCAACTAGCATAGGAAAGCAAAACGAGCATAACTTCAGAATTTTAAGCACATAGAGAGGAAACTTGATATTATTGCAATTCCAACAAGCATATGTTCCTCCCTCATAATAATTTTCAGTAGCATCATGAATGATTTCAACAATATAATCATCACATAAAGCATTATTTTCATGATCTACAAGCATAGAATTTTTATTACTCTCCACATAAGCAAATTTCTTCTCGTGAATAGTAGTGGGAGCAAACTCAACAAAATAACTATCATGTGGGGCATAATCCAATTGAAAACTAAAATCATGATGACAAGTTTCATGGTTATCATTATTATTTATAGAATACAAGTCATCAAGATAATCATCATAGATAGCAACTTTGTTCTCATAATCAATTGGAACCTCTTCCAAAATAGTGGATTCATCACTAAATAAAGTCATGACCTCTCCAAATCCACTTTCATCAATATAATCGTCATAAATAGGAGGCATGATTTCATCATAATAAATTTGCTCATCAAAACTTGGGGGACAAAAAATATCACCTTCATCAAACATAGCTTCCCCAAGCTTGTGGCTTTGCATATCATTAGCATCATAGATATTCAAGGAATTCATACTAACAACATTGCAATCATGCTCATCATCCAAAGTTTTAGTGCCAAGCATTTTAATGCATTATTCTTCTAACACTTTGGCACAGTTATCAAAATCCTTATTTTCATGATAGATATTAAAAAGATGAAGCATATGAGGTACCCTCAATTCCATTTTTTGTAGTTTTCTTTTATAAACTAAACTAGTGATAAAACAAGAAACTAAAAGATTCGATTGCAAGATCTAAAGATATACCTTCAAGCGCTAACCTCCCCGGCAACGGTGCCAGAAAAGAGCTTGATGTCTACTACACAACCTTATTCTTGTAGACGTTGAGCCTCAAAGTGCAGAGGTTTGTAGGGCAGTAGCCAATTTCCCACAAGTGGATGACCTAAGGTTTATCAATCCGTGGGAGGCGTAGGATGAAGATGGTCTCTCTCAAGCAACCCTACAACCAAATAACAAAGAGTCTCTTGTGTCCCCATCACACCCAATACAATGGTAAATTGTATAGGTGCACTAGTTCGGCGAAGAGATTGTGATACAAGTGGTATATGGATAGTAGATATAGGTTTTTGTAATCTGAAATTATAAAAACAGCAAGGTAACTAACGATAAAAGTGAGCGTAAACGGTATTGCAATGCTAGGAAACAAGGCCTAGGGTTCATACTTTCACTAGTGCAAGTTCTCTCAACAATAATAACATAACTGGATCACATAACTATCCCTCAACATGCAACAAAGAGTCACTCCAAAGTCACTAATAGCGGAGAACAAACGAAGAGATTATGGTAGGGTACGAAACCACCTCAAAGTTATCCTTTCTAATCGATCTATCATAGAGTTCGTACTAGAATAACACCTTAAGACACAAATCAACGAAAACCCTAATGTCACCTCGATACTCCAACGTCACCTCAAGTATCCGTGGGTAAGATTATACAATATGCATCACACAATCTCAGATTCATCTATTCAACCAACACAAAGGTACTTCAAAGAGTACCCCAAAGTTTCTACCGGAGAGTCAAGACGAAAACGTGTTCCAACCCCTATGCATAGGTTCATGGGCGGAACCCACAAGTTGATCACCAAAACATACATCAAGTGAATCAATAGAATACCCCATTGTCACCACGGGTATCCCACGCAAGACATACATCAAGTGTTCTCAAATCCTTAAAGACTCAATCCAATAAGATAACTTCAAAGGGAAAACTCAATCCATTACAAGAGAGTAGAGGGGGAGAAACATCATAAGATCCAATTATAATAGAAAATCTCGTGATACATCAATATCGTACCACCTCAAGAACACGAGAGAGAGAGAGAGAGATCAAACACATAGCTACTGGTACATACCCTCAGCCCCGAGGGTGGAATACTCCTTCCTCGTCATGGAGAGCGCCGGGATGATGAAGATGGCCACCGGAGAGGGATTCCCCCTCCGGCAGGGTGCCGGAACAGGCCTAGATTGGTTTTCGGTGGCTACGGAGGCTTCTGGTGGTGGAACTCCCGATCTATTCTGCCCCTGATGTTTTTAGGGTATATGGACATATATAGGCGAAAGAAGTACGTCGGTGGATCTCCGGGCTGTCCATGAGGCAGGGGCGCGCGCCCCCACCCTCATGGGCAGCCCGGGAATCTTCTAGTCCACATCCGATACTCCCTGGGCTTCTTCTGGTCCAAAAATAAGTTCCCTGAAGTTTCAGGTCAATTGGACTCCGTTTGATTTTCCTTTTCTGCAATACTCTAAAACAAGGAAAAAACGGAAAATGGCACTAGGCTCTAGGTTAATAGGTTAGTCCCAAAAATAATATAAAAGTGTTTAATAAAGCCCATAAACATCCAAAACAGATAATATAATAGCATGGAACAATCAAAAATTATAGATACGTTGGAGACGTATCATCGCCCAGGGGGGTAGGCGCGCCCCCGCTGCCTCGTGGCCTCCTCGATTGTTTCTTGACAACCACTCCAAGTCTCCTGGACCACGTTTGTTGAGAAAATCACGTTCCCGAAGGTTTCATTCTGTTTGGACTTCATTTGATATTCCTTTTCTGTGAAACACTCAAATAGGCAAAAAAACAGCAATTTGGGCTGGGCCTCCAGTTAATAGGTTAGTCCCAAAAATGATATAAAAGTGTAAAATAAATCCCATTAACATCCAAAACAGATAATATAATAGCATGGAGCAATCAAAAATTATAGATACGTTGGAGACGTATCAAGCATCCCCAAGCTTAATTCCTGCTCGTCCTCGAGTAGGTAAATGATAAAAAGGAATTTTTGATGTGGAATGCTTTCTAACATATTTCTCAATGTAATTTTTCTTTAATGTGGCATGAATGTTCAGATCCGAAAGACTCAAGATAAAAGTTTAATATTGACATAGAAATAATAATACTTCAAGCATACTAACTAAGCAATCATGTCTTCTCAAAATAACATGGCCAAAGAAAGTTATCCCTACAAAATCATATAGTCTGGCTATGCTCTATCTTCACCACACAAAATATTTAAATCATGCATAACCCCGATGAAAAGCCAAGCAATTGTTTCATACTTTTGATGTTCTCAAACTTTTTCAATCTTCACGCAATATATGAGCGTGAGCCATGGATATAGCACTATATATGTGGAATAGAATGGTGATTGTGGAGATGACAAAAAGGAGAAGATAGTCTCACATCAACTAGGCGTATCAACGAGCTATGGATATGCCCATCAATAGATATCAATGTATGTGAGTAGGGATTGCCATGCAACGGATGCACTAGAGCTATAAGTGTATGAAAGCTCAACAAAAGAACTAAGTGGGTGTGCATCCAACTTGCTTGCTCATGAAGACCTAGGGCAATTTTTAGGAAGCCCATCATTGGAATATACAAGCCAAGTTCTATAATGAAAAATTACCACTAGTATATAAAAGTGATAACATAGGAGACTCTCTATCATGAAGATCATGGCGCTACTTTGAAGCACAGGTGTGGAAAAAGGATAGTAACATTGTCCCTTTTCTCTTTTCCTCTCATTTTTTTATTTGGGCCTTCTTTCTTTTTTTCTTTTTGGCTTCTTTTTTTCTTTTTTTTTTATTTTTCGTCTGGAGTCTCATCCCGACTTGTGGGGCAATCATAGTCTCCATCATCCTTTGCTCACTGGGACAATGCTCTAATAATGATGATCATCACACTATAATTTACTTACAACTCAAGAATTACAACTCAATACTTAGAACAAAATATGACTCTGTGTGAATGCCTCTGGCGGTGTACCGGGATGTGAAATGAATCAAGAGTGACATGTATGAAAAAATTATGAACGGTGGCTTTGCCACAAATAGGATGTCAACTACATGATCATGCAAGCAATATGACAATGATGAAGCGTGTCATAATAACGGAACAGTGGAAAGTTGCATGGCAATATATCTCGGAATGGCTATGGAAATGACATAACAGATAGGTATGGTGGCTGTTTTGAGGAAGGTATATGGTGGGTTTATGGTACCAGCGAAAGTTGTGCGATACTAGAGAGACTAGCAATGGAGGAAGGGTGAGAGTGCATATAATCCATGGACTCAACATTAGTCATAAAGAACTCACATACTTATTGCAAAAATCTATTATTTATCGAAACAAAGTATTACGCGCATGCTCCTAGGGGGATAGATTGGTAGGAAAAGACCATCGCTCATCCCCGACCGCCACTCATAAGGAAGACAATCAATAAATAAATCATGCTCCGACTTCATCACATAACGGTTCACCATACGTGCATGCTACGGGAATCACAAACTTCAACACAAGTATTTCTCAAATTCACAACTAATCAACTAGCATGACTCTAATATCACCATCTCCATATCTGAAAATAATTATCAAGTATCAAACTTCTCATAGTATTCAATGCACTTCTATGAAAGTTTTTATATTATTCCTAAAAGCAAATTTCCATGTTGTTCTAAAGGACTCTCAAAATAATATAAGTGAAGCATGAGATATCAATTATTTCTATAAAATAGAACCACCGCCGTGCTCTAAAAGATATAAGTGAAGCACTAGAGCAAAAACTATATAGCTCAAAAGATATAAGTGAAGCACATAGAGTATTCTAATAAATTTCAAATCATGTGAGCCTCTCTCAAAAGGTGTGTAAAACAAGGATGATTGTGGTAAACTAAAAAGCAAATACTCAAATCATACAAGACGCTCCAAGCAAAACACATATCATGTGGTGAATAAAAATATAGCTCCAAGTAAAGTTACCGATAGACGAAGACGAAAGAGGGGATGCCTTCCGGGGCATCCCCAAGCTTAGGCTTTTTGGTTTCCTTGAATTTTACCTTGGGGTGCCATGGGCATCCCCAATCTTAGGCTCTTGCCACTCCTTGTTCCATAATCCATCAAATCTTTACCCAAAACTTGAAAACTTCACAACACAAAACTCAAAATAGAAAATCGCGTGAGCTCCGTTAGCGAAAGAAAACAAAACACCACTTAAAGGTACTGTAATGAACTCATTCTTGATTTATATTGGTGTTAAACGGTTTATAAACTCTTTTACTAGCCATAGATTCATCAAAATAAGCAAACAACACACGAAAAACAGAATCTGTCAAAAACAGAACAGTCTGTAGTAATATGTAGCTAACGCAAACTTATGGAACCCCAAAAATTCTAAAATAAATTGCTGGACGTGAGGAATTTATCTATTAATCATATTCAAAAATAATTAACTAAATTTCACTTTCCAAATAAAAATGGCAGCAATTCTCGTGAGCGCTAAAGTTTCTGTTTTTTACAGCAAGATCAAAAAGGCTTTCCCCAAGTCTTCCCAACGGTTCTACTTGGCACAAACACTAATTAAACACAAAAAACACAACCAAAACAGAGGCTAGATAAATTATTTATTGAATAAAAGCAAGGAAAAATATTGGGTTATCTCCCAACAAGCATTTTTCTTTAAAGCCTTATAGCTAGGCATAAGATTTCAACGATGCTCACATGAAAGACAAGAATTGAAGCACAAAGAGAGCATCATAAAACACGTGACAAACACATCTAAGTCTAACATACTTCCTATGCATAGGCATCTTATAGGCAAAAAAATTATCAAGGCAAGCAAAAACTAGCGTATGCAAGGAAGCGGAAAGAAACAATAGCAATCTCAACATAACGAGAAGTAATTTAGTAACATGAAAATTTCTACCACCATATTTTCCTCTCTCATAATAATTGCATGTGGGATCATAAGTAAATTCAACAAAATAGCTATCAAATAAAATATTTTCAACATGATCCACATGCATGCAAAGTTGACAATCTTCCAAAATAGTGGGATTAACATTAACTAAAGTCATGACCTCTCCAAACCCACTTTTATCAAAAATTTCATAAGATTGAACATTCTCCAAATGTGTGGGATCTAAAGTTGGCACTCCTCCAAACCCACTTTCAATAATATTGCAAACACTATTATCAATCTCATATTCATCATGGGGCTTAAATAAATTTTCAAGATCAAAAGAAGAATCACCCCAATCATGATCATTGCAACAAGTAGTAGACATAGCAAAACTAGCATCCCCAAGCTTAGGGTTTTGCATATTATAAGCACAATTGACATTAATAGAATTTATACTATCATCATTGCAATCATGCTTTCTATTCAAAGATCCATCGTGAATCACTCCATAAAGTACTTCATCACAATTTTCAGATTCACAAATTTCAAGCAAAACTTCATAAAGATAATCTAGTTCACAAAACTCACTAGCAATTGGTTCATCATAATCGGGTCTCTTAAAAAGATTAGCTGGAGGATGAGGATCCATAGATCTTAGGTTCTCTGTTTAGCAATAAATAAACAACTATTCCGAGCAAATGAGCCAAGTAAGACATCAAAGCAAATGGAAAGACGAACAGAAGAAGGGCGAATAAAACGGCAAGGGTGAAGTGGGGGAGAGGAAAACGAGAGGCAAATGGCAAATAATGTAATGCGAAGGATAAGAGTTGTGATGGGTACTTGGTATGTCTTGACTTGGCGTAGATCTCCCCGCCAACGGCGCCAGAAATCCTTCTTGCTACCTCTTGAGCACTGCGTTGGTTTTCCCTTGAAGAGGAAAGGGTGATGCAGTAAAGCAGCGTAAGTATTTCCCTCAGTTTTTGAGAACCAAGGTATCAATCCAGTAGGAGACCACGCGCGAGTCGTGTCGTACCTACACAAACAAATAAGAACCTCGCAACCAACGGGATAAAGGGGTTGTCAATCCCTTCACAACCACTTGCAAGAGTGAGATCTGATAGAGATAATAATAATAAGATAAATATTTTTGGTATTTTTATGATATAGATTGAAAGTAAAGATTGCAAAATAAAATAGATTGGAAACTTGTATGATGGAGAATAGACCCGGGGGCCATAGGTTTCACTAGTGGCTTCTCTCAAGATAGCATAAGTATTATGGTGGGTAAACAAATTACTATCGAGCAATTGATAGAAAAGCGAATAATTATGAGAATATCTAGGTATGATCATGTATATAGGCATCACGTCCGTGACAAGTAGACCGACTCCTGCCTGCATCTACTACTATTACTCCACCCATCGACCGCTATCCAGCATGCATCTAGAGTATTAAGTTCATAAGAACAGAGTAATGCCTTAAGCAAGATGACATGATGTAGAGGGATAAACTCATGCAATATGATATAAACCCCATCTTTTTATCCTCGATGGCAACAATACAATACGTGTTGTTTCCCCTACTGTCACTGGGATCGAGCACCGCAAGATTGAACACAAATCTAAGCACTTCTCCCATTGCAAGAAAGATAAATCTAGTAGGCCAAACCAAACTGATAATTCAAAGAGACTTGCAAAGATAAACCAATCATACATAAAAGAATTCGGAGAAGAATCAAATATTATCCATAGATAATTTGGATCATAAACCCACAATTCATCGGATCTCGACAAACACACCACAAAATAAGATTACATCGAATAGATCTCCAAGAGAATCGAGGAGAACTTTGTATTGAGATCCAAAGAGAGAGAGAAGAAGTCATCTAGCTACTAGCTATGGACCCGAAGGTCTGAAGTAAACTACTCACACATCACCGGAGAGGCCATGGAGTTGATGTAGAGGCCCTCTGTGATCAATGCCCCCTCTGCCAGAGCTCCGGAAAAGGCCCCAAGATGGGATCTCTCGGGTACAGAAGGTTGCGGCGGTGGAATTAGGTTTTCGTGGTGCTCCTGGATGATTTGCGGGGTATGTGGACTTATATAGGAGGAAGAAGTAGGTCGGTGGAGCAACGAGGGGCCCACGAGGGTGGAGAGCGCCCCCTGCCTCGTGGCCTCCTTGATTGTTTCTTGACGCCCACTCCTAGTCTCCTGGATCACGTTTGTTGAGAAATCACGTTCCCGAAGGTTTCATTCCGTTTGGACTTTGTTTGATATTCCTTTTCTGCGAAACACTGAAATAGGCAAAAAAACAGCAATTTGAGTTGGGCCTCCGGTTAATAGGTTAGTCCCAAAAATGATATAGAAGTGTAAAATAAAGCCCATTAACATCCAAAACAGATAATATAATAGCATGGAGCAATCAAAAATTATAGATACGTTGGAGACGTATCAGCCATCATCATCTTATGCCAATGATCTCCATCTCCAAAGCACTGTCATGATCACCATCATCACCGGCGCGACACCTTGATCTCCATCGTAGCATCATTGTCATCTCGCCAACTATTGCTTCTACAACTATCACTACCGCTTAGTGATAAAGTAAAGCAATTACATGGCGATTGCATTTCATACAATAAAGCGACAACCATATGGCTCCTGCCAGTTGCCGATAACTCTGTTACAAAACATGAACATCTCATACAATAAAATATAGCATCATGCCTTGACCATATCACATCACAACATGCCCTGCAGAAACAAGTTAGACGTCCTCTACTTTGTTGTTGCAAGTTTTACGTGGCTGCTACGGGCTGAGCAAGAACCGTTCTTACCTACGCATCAAAACCACAATGATATTTCATCAAGTTAGTGCTGTTTTAACCTTCAACAAGGACCGGGCGTAGTCACACTTGGTTCAACTAAAGTTGGAGAAACTGACACCCGCCAGCCACCTGTGTGCAAAGCACGTCCGTAGAACCAGTATCGCGTAAGCGTACGCGTAATGTCGGTCCGGGCCGCTTCATCCAACAATACCGCCGAACCAAAGTATGACATACTGGTAAGCAGTATGACTTGTATCGCCCACAACTCACTTGTGTTCTACTCGTGCATAACATCTACGCATAAACCTGGCTCAGATGCCACAGTTGGGGAACGTAGTAATTTCAAAAAAAATCCTACGCACACGCAAGATCATGGTGATGTATAGCAATGAGAGGGGAGAGTGTCGTCTATGTACCCTCGTAGACCGTAAGCGGAAGCTTTATGACAACGCGGTTGATGTAGTCGTACGTCTTCACGGTCGACCGATCCTCAGTACCGAACGTACGGCACCTCCGCGTTCAGCACACGTTCAGCTCGGTGACGTCCTGCGAACTCACGATCTAGTAGAGCTTCCGGGAAGAGCTTCGTCAGCACGACGGCGTGGTGACGGTGTTGATGAAGCTAGCAACGTAGGGCTTCGCCTAAGCACCGCTACGATATGACCGAGGTGGATTATGGTGGAGGGGGGCACCGCACATGGCTAAAAGATCAATGATCAATTGTTGTGTCTCCAAGGGGTGCCCCCTCCCCGTATATAAAGGAGTGGAGGAGGGGGAGGGGGCCAGCCTCCTATGGTGCGCCCCATGAGGAGTCCTACTCCCACCGGGAGTAGGATTGCCCCCTTCCAAGTAGGAGTAGGAGTAGGAGAGGAAGGGAGAGAATAAGAGAAGGAAAGGGGGACGCCGCCCACCCCCCCCCCCCTCCTTGTCCAATTCGGACTAGAGGGGGAGGGGCGCGTGGCTGCCCTGGCCGCCCCTCTTCTTCTCCCCCTAAGGCCCATTAGGCCCAATATACTCCTCGGGGGGTTCCGGTAACCCCCTGGTACTCCGGTATATGTCTGAAACCTCCCGAAACACTTCTGGTGTCCAAACATAGTCGTCCAATATATCGATCTTTATGTCTCGACCATTTAGAGACTCCTCGTCATGTCCGTGATCATATCCGGGACTCTGAACTACCTTCGGTACATCAAAACACAAAAACTCATAATACCAATTGTCACAGAACTTTAAGCGTGCGGACCCTACAGGTTCGAGAACTATGTAGATATGACCGAGACACGTCTCCGGTCAATAACCAATAGCGGAACCTGGATGCTCATATTGGTTCCTACATATTCTATGAAGATCTTTATCGGTCAAACCGCATAACAAAATACGTTGTTCCCTTTGTCATCCGTATGTTACTTGCCCGAGATTCGATCGTCGGTACCTCAATACCTAGTTCAATCTCGTTACCGGCAAGTCTCTTTACTCGTTCCGGAATGCATCATCCCGTAACTAACTCATTAGTCACATTGCTTGCAAGGCTTATAGTAATGTGCATTACCAAGAGGGCCCAGAGATACCTCTCCGACAATCAGAGTGACAAATCCTATTCTCGATCTATGCCAACTCAACGAACACCATCGAAGACACCTGTAGAGCACCTTTATAATCACCCAGTTACGTTGTGACGTTTGGTAGCACACAAAGTGTTCTTCCGGTAATCGGCAGTTTCATAATCTCATAGTCATAGGAACATGTATAAGTCATGAAGAAAGCAATAACAGTAAACTAAACGATCAAGTGCTAAGCTAACGGAATGGGTCATGTCAATCACATCATTCTCCTAATGATGTGATCCCGTTGATCAAATGACAACTCATGTCTATGGCTAGGAAACTTAAACATCTTTGATCAACGAGCTAATCTAGTAGAGGCATACTAGTGACACTATGTTTGTCTATGTATTCACACATGTATTATGTTTCCGGTTAATACAATTCTAGCATGAATAATAAACATTTATCATGATATGAGGAAATAAATAATAACTTTATTATTGCCTCTAGGGCATATTTACTTCAGGGTGATCCCGTGTTTGAGCTTAAACCTTTACTTGATACTCTAAAATATGCTTATCTTGATGAGAAAAAGATATATCCTGTTATTATTAGTGCTAATCTTTTAGAGCATGAAGAAAAGAAATTATTGAAAACTCTGCAGAAGCACCGTGCTGCTATTGGATATACTCTTGATGATCTTAAGGGCATTAGTCCCACTCTATGCCAGCACAAAATAAAATTGGAGAAAGACGCGAAACCGGTTGTTGATCACCAATGACGGTTAAATCCTAAGATGAAAGAAGTGGTAAGAAAAGAAATACTAAAGCTTCTGGAGGAAGGTATAATTTATCCCGTTGCTGATAGTCAGTGGGTAAGTCCTGTCCATTGTGTCCCTAAGAAGGGAGGTATTACTATTGTCCCTAATGATAAAGATGAATTGATCCCACAAAGAATTGTTACAGGTTATAGAATGGTAATTGATTTCTGCAAATTAAATAAAGCTACTAAAAAGGATCATTACCCTTTACCTTTTATTGATCAAATGCTAGAAAGATTATCCAAACATACACATTTTTGCTTTCTAGATGGTTATTCTAGTTTCTCTCAAATACCTTTGTCAAAAGAGAATCAAGAAAAGACCACCTTTACTTGCCCTTTCGGTACCTTTGCTTATAGACATATGCTTTTTGGTTTATGTAATGCACCTGCTACCTTTCAAAGATGTATGACTGCTATATTCTCTGACTTTTGTGAAAATATTGTTGAGGTTTTCATGGATGATTTATCCGTATATGGAACTTCTTTTGATGATTTCTTAACCAACCTTGATCGAGTTTTGCAGAGATGTGAAGAAAGTAATCTTGTCTTGAATTGGGAGAAGTGCCACTTTATGGTTAATGAAGGTATTGTCTTGGGGCATAAAATTTCTGAAAGAGGTATTGAAGTTGATAAAGCTAAAGTTGATGCTATTGAAAAGATGTCGTGTCCTAAGGACATCAAAGGTATAAGAAGTTTCCTTGGTCATGCTAGTTTTTATAGGAGGTTCATTAAAGACTTCTCAAAAATTTCTAGGCCTCTGACTAATCTCTTACAAAAAGATGTTCCTTTTGTCTTTGATGATGATTGTGCAGAAGCATTTTAAATACTTAAGAAAGCCTTGATTTCTACACCTATTGTTCAGCCTCCTGATTGGAATTTACCCTTTGAAATTATGTGGTGCTAGTGATTATGCTGTAGGGGCTGTTCTAGGACAAAGAGTTGACAAGAAATTAAATGTTATCTGATATGCTAGTAAAACTCTAGACAGTGCCCAGAGAAATTATGCTACTACTGAAAAAGAATTTTTAGCAGTTGTATTTGCTTGTGATAAGTTCAGACCTTATATTGTTGATTCTAAAGTAACTGTTCACACTGATCATGTTGCTATTAAATATCTTATGGAAAAGAAAGATGCTAAACCTAGACTTATTAGATGGGTTCTGTTGCTACAAGAATTTGATTTGCATATTATTGATAGAAAGGGAGCTGAGAACCCCGTTGCAGACAACTTGTCTAAGTTAGAGAATGTTCTTGATGACCCACTACCTATTGATGATAGTTTTCCTGATGAACAATTAGCTGTCATAAATGCTTCTCATACTGCTCCATGGTATGTTGATCATGACATACTAGCAAAAGAAAAAGAAAAAGTTGTCTGCTAGGTTAGAAAAAGAAAAGGTTGTCTGCTAATAAATGCTTCTCATACAGCTCCATGGTATATTGATGATAGTTTTCCTGATGAACAATTTATACCACCTAGTTTCACATACTATCAAAAGAAAAAGTTTTTCTATGATTTAATACATTACTTCTTGGATTACCCACACCTTTATAAAGAAGGAGTAGATGGTGTTATTAGACGTTGTGTACCTGAGTATGAACAGGAACAGATCCTACGTAAGTGTCACTCCGAGGCTTATGGAGGACACCACGCTGGAGATAGAACAGCACATAAGGTATTGCAATCCAGTTTTTATTGGCATATTCTCTTCAAAGATGCCCGTAAGTTTGTCTTGTCTTGTGATGAATGTCAAAGAATTGGTAATATTAGTAGACGTCAAGAAATTCCTATGAATTATTCACTTGTTATTGAACCATTTGATGTTTGGGGCTTTGATTATATGGGACAGTTTCCTTCCTCTAATGGATATACACATATTTTAGTTGTTGTTGATTACGTTACTAAGTGGGTAGAAGCTATTCCAACTAGTAGTGCTGATCATAACACCTCTATTAAGATGCTTAAAGAAGTTATTTTTCCGAGGTTTGGAGTCCCTGGATACTTAATGACTGATGGTGGTTCAAATTTTATTCATGGTGCTTTTCGTAAAATGCTTGCTAAGTATGATTTTAATCATAGAATTGCATCTCCATATCATCCACAGTCTAGTGGTCAAGTAGAACTAAGTAATAGAGAGCTTAAGTTAATTTTGCAAAAGACTGTTAATAGATCTAGAAAGAATTGGTCCAAGAAACTTGATGATGCATTATGGGCCTATAGAACTGCATATAAAATCCTATGGGCATGTCTCCGTATAAAATGGTTTATGGAAAAGCATGCCACTTACCTCTCGAACTAGAACATAAGGCATATTGGGCCATTAAAGAGCTCAACTATGACTTCAAACTTGCCGGTGAGAAGAGACTATTTGACATTACTTCACTTGATGAATGGAGAACCCATGCCTATGAGAATGCCAAACTGTTTAAATAAAAAGTTAAAAGATGGCATGACAAAAGGATACAAAAATGTGAGTTTAATGTAGGTGATTGTGTATTGTTATACAACTCCCGTTTAAGATTTTTTGCAGGAAAACTCCTCTCTAAGTGGGAAGGTCCTTACGTCATCAAGGAGGTCTATCGTTCTGGAGCCATAAAAATCAACAACTTCGAAGGCACAAATCCAAGAGTGGTGAATGGTCAAAGAATCAAACATTATATCTAGGTAATCCTATAAATGTTGAAACTAATGTTATTGAAACCGTAACCCCGGAGGAATATATAAGGGACACTTTCCAGAACATTTCAGACTCCGAAAAGGAATAGGTATGTGGTATGGTAAGTAAACCGACTCCAAAACAGTTCTAATAGCAATTTTTCTCTGTTTTGGAATATTTAAGAAAATAGAAAAATAAGAAGCAGTCCGGGAAGGACAGGAGGCTTCCAAGAGGGTGGAGGGCGCGCCCTACCCCCCTGGGCACGCCCCCCTGCCTCGTGGGCACCTTGTGTGCCCTCCGGACTCCGATTTCTTGCACGATACTTCTTTTGGTCGGTAAAAATTCACTATATAATCCCCCAAAGGTTTTGATCACCGTACCACACAAATATCTCATGTTTTTGTTTCAAGCTGTTTTCTGCCAGGGTTGTCAAGGACAGGCATCATGTCGTCTCCCTCCTCCAACAATGAGGTCAACGATGCTTGGTAATGAAGATAGAGCTGAAGAGAGAAGAACTCTGGGAGATCAACAAGGATGATGGGATCAAGAAGGCCATGGGAGATCAAGTTCCGGCAGTAGAAGACGAAGACATCCTTCAACCTCATCACAATCTCCTTACCCCAACAGAGATTGAAGCTTTCAAGATGATTGAGTTAGCTCACATTCAAAACAAGTATCTCACACATGAAAATATTTTGTTGAAGGAGCATATCATCGCACTCAAGGGCATTATCCGCAAATTGGAGGATCTCCTACGCTCAATGTGCGACTATCCATCATCACCATTATCTTCTTCACCAACAAAGAAGAACTGAGTATCTGGTATGGGAGCTCCCCTTGGAAACTGCCAAGCGTGGGGGAGTGCCCCGGTATCGTATCACCATCACACTCCTATCTTTACCATTTTTCTTAGTTTGATCCTTTTAGTGATATTTTGATCTAGTAGAATAAAGTTTTAGTATGATCTCGTTTTGAGTTTTGCTTTATGATCCTTCTATGTAATCGAGTCCGTGAGCTATATATAATAAAGATTAGTTATGAGTCAAGGGCCTGATTATCTTTCCATGATCTAGAGGGAATAAAAATAAAAGAGAAGAGAAAGAATAAAAAGAAATAAAGAGATCATATGGATCTTATGGAGAGTAATGACTTCACATATAAAGAGTATGATGAATAAAAGTTGTTGAGAGTTGACAAACATAATTTTGGTCATCGTTGCAATTAATAGGAAGTAATAAAGAAAGAGAGGTTTTCACATATAAATATACTATCTTGGACATCTTTTATGACTGTGAGCACTCATTAAAATATGACATGCTAAGAAGTTGATGTTGGACAAGGAAGAGAACGTAATGGGTTATGTTTTCTTACATCTAAAATAAATTATATTGTCATGGATCATCCAACATGTCGAGCTTGCCTTTCCCTCTCATGCTAGCCAAATTCTTTGCACCAAGTAGAGATACTATTTGTGCTTCCAAACATCCTTAAACCCAGTTTTGCCATGAGAGTCCACCATATCTACCTATGGATTGAGTAAGATCCTTCAAGTAAGTTGTCATTGTTGCAAGCAATAAAAATTGCTCTCTAAATATGTATGATTCATTAGTGTGGAGAAAATAAGCTTTATACGATCTTGTGATGTGGAAGAAATAAAAGTGATGGACTGCATAATAAAGGTTCATATCACAAGTGGCAATATAAAGTGATGTTCTTTTGCATTAAGATTTCGTGCATCCAACCATAAAAGCACATGGAAACCTCTGCTCCCCTCTACGAAGGGCCTATCTTTTATCCTTGTCTTATACTTTATACAAGAGTCATGGTGATTTTCACCTTTCCTTTTTACATTTTATCCTTTGGCAAGCACTGTGTGTTGGAAAGATCCTGATATATATATATAGCTAATTGGATGTGAGTTTTCATGAACTATTATTGTTGACATTACCCTTGAGGTAAAAGGTTGGGAGGCAAAACTATAAGCCTCTATCTTTCTCTGTGTTCGATTAAAACTTCATACCCATAAATATTGCGTGAGTGTTAGCAATTGTGAAAGACTAAATGATAGTTGAGTATGTGGACTTGCTGAAAAGCTCTTATATTGACTCTTTCCGATGTTATGATAAATTGCAATTGCTTCAATGACTGAGATTATAGTTTGTTAGTTTTCAATGAAGTTTCTAATTCATACTTGAAATTGTGAATGAATTGTTACTTTAGCATGAGAAACCATATGACAATATATATATATATCAATATATATATATATCGTGATGTCCTCATGTCCGTACTTTATTTTATCAACACTTCTATCTCTAAACATGTGGTCATATTTTTCGATATCGGCTCCCGCTTGAGGACAAGCGAGGTCTAAGCTTGGGGGAGTTGATACGTCCATTTTGCATCATGCTTTTATATCAATATTTATTGCATTATGGGCTGTTATTACACATTATGTCACAATACTTATGCCTTTTCTCTCTTATTTTACAAGGTTTACATGAAGAGGGAGAATGCCAGCAGCTGGAATTCTGGGCTAGAAAAGGAGCAAATATTAGAGACCTATTCTGCGCAACTCCAGAAGTCATGAAACTTCACGGGAGCACATTTTGGAATATATAAAAATACTAGTGAAAGAATTAACCAGAGGGGGCCCACACCCTGGCCACGAGGGTGGGGCGCGCCCTACCCCCCTGGGCGCGCCCCTTGTCTCATGGGCCCCCTGGCAGGCCTCAGGTGCCCATCTTCTGCTATATGAAGTCTTTCGTCCGAGAAAAAATCATAAGCAAGCTTACGGGACGAAACTCCGCCGCCACGAGGCGGAACCAATCTAGGGCTCCGGCGGAGCTGTTCTGCCGGGGAAACATCCCTCCGGGAGGGGGAAATCATCACCATCGATCCACTCAGTGGGAGGGGGTCAATCTCCATCAACATCTTCACCAGCACCATCTCATCTCAAACCTAGTTCATCTCTTGTATCCAATCTTTGTCTCAAAACCTCAGATTGGTACATGTGGGTTGCTAGTAGTGTTGATTACTCCTTGTAGTTGATGCTAGTTGGTTTACTTGGTGGAAGATCATATGTTCAGATCATTTATGCATATTAATACCCATCTGATTATGAACATGAATATGATTTGTGAGTAGTTAAGTTTGTTTCCGAGGACATGGGAGAAGTCTTGCTATAAGTAGTCATGTGAATTTGGTATTCGTTCGATGTTTTGATGAGATGTATGTTGTCTCTCCTCTAGTGGTGTCATGTGAACATCGACTACATGACACTTCACCATTGTTTGGGACTAGGGGGAAGCATTGGGAAGTAATAAGTAGATGATGGGTTGCTAGACTGACAGAAGTTTAAACCCTAGTTTATGAGTTGCTTCGTAAGGGGCTGATTTGGATCCATATGTTTCATGATATGGTTAGGTTTACCTTAATACTTCTTTTGTAGTTGCAGATGCTTGCAAGAGGGGTTAATCATAAGTGGGATGCTTGTTCAAGGAAGGGCAGCACCCAAGCATCGGTCCACCCACATATCAAATTATCAAAGTATCGAACGTGAATCATATGAACGTGATGAAAACTAGCTTGACGATAATTCGCATGTGTCCTCGGAAGCGTTTTCCTTTATATAAGAGTTTGTCTAGGCTTGTCCTTTGCTACAAAAAGGATTGGGCCATCTTGCTGCATCTTATTTACTCTTGTTACTTGTTACCTGTTACAAATTACCTTATCACAAAACTATCTGCTACCGATAATTTTAGTGCTTGCAGAGAATACCTTACTGAAAACCGCTTATCATTTCCTTCTGCTCCTCGTTGGGTTTGACACTCTTACTTATCGAAAGGACTACGATAGATCCCCTATACTTGTGGGTCATCAAGGCACCGATGGCTGCATGTGACGGCAGCAGGTGGTTTGGTCGATGTTGGATCAGGCGGGTGGAAGGAGGGCTAGAGAACAAAGAAGATACGAGAGTAGTTCGATGAAAATCGGACCCCACACGAAATTAACTTACACCAAATCGTTTTTCAGGTGACTTACCTATAGTGGACTATATCAAGTATTGCTCGTGATCGGGAAATTGTTGTGCAACTTAATTTCTCTCTCGTTGTTCTCTTTAATTGAACAATTGTTATGTGTTGCAATAGATGTTTTTTATGCAATCGCCTTGATTTAATAGCTATTTTATTGTTAATGTGATGATGTATCAAATATGGAAATTTGATTAGTAGTTATTATTGATACCAAAAAAACATGATTTTATTTGGTAAGCCGATAAAAAGATGTGGGCTAGTTGAGGTGGTTCTCAAGGAAAAGTGGTATGAAGAAATTGACAAAACCCAAAAGGAGAATGTGTGGTGGGGAGGGAGGCCAAAAAAGGGACAGACACAAGAACCTTACAAGTGTTTTTAAGTAAAAGAGATATTCAGACTATTTATGTATGTTAGAAACCATTGTGCAGACAACTTACATCATCTCTCTTTGAAATAAAGATCTTATATACTACTTCCAATGTAAACTTCTATAAGACTTTTTAGGTCACTACTTCGGTGACCTAAAAAGTCATATAACTTTTTTATAGAGGTAGTAGTTAATAAGCTCCAAAAGGATTTTTTATAGTTAATACATGACATAATTCCACAACAAACGTCCAATACTTTCTCATCTAGTAAAATACTGCACTAGAGATGTTTTTTTTGAGAGTACGCCAAAAGTGTACCATAGTTTTATAGAAGAGAGCAAAGCCAATGTAAAAAAGCCTCGAAAAGCAATAGAGATTTGAGATGCAGTAGAGACACGTCATGCATTTGAAAAGAAAAAACATTAAAAAGTGTGATTAGCAAAGTTTGGTTGACGGTAAAAGCAAGTGAATGAATGTAGTTGAAGAAATACAAAAAAACTAAATCACTTTCAACTACACTATTTATTATATTCTTATAGGTAAATATGCGATAGTTAGCATTTTGCCCATAGGTTAGAAATGACCGGGATCCTCTATCTGCTGCTTTTTTCAAAGCTTTCATGTATAGCACTATATTCCCTTCCTTATCTTTTGGAAGGGAATTTTCTCCTTTAATTTATCGATGGATAATGAGTAATGAATTGTTTGTTTTCTACCAAAAAAGATGTTACACCTCCGGCCTTTAAGTCATTGTGATGCACACAACCATTCTTATTAATATTATGTAGAGTACAAAACAAATAGAACCACGACTGAATTATTACAGGATATGAAATAAACACCTACGACTTAGTCAAATTCTTCTGCATCAACGCTTTAAAGAAGGGACAAATGTTCTTACACCATCGTCGCTGTCCTTATGGAGGTGGCCTGGACAAAGATTTTCATCCTGTTTGCCGAGACCGGACAATGAACCAGAACAACAACATGGAGACAATACCTTCAACAAGGTAATGATGTAAGTTCGCTGCTAAACCAACCAATAAAGGACATGACCAGAGTTTTTGCTCCATACATGAAGTGGTGTTCTAGTCAGTATCTTGATAACGGATCATTCGATAGTCGCATCCGTCAGTAGTTCATGCCAGGCCGAAAAGGCACTAGTAGATTGATTGGGTGTTATTGATAAACAATGGATGTAATACCTCCAAGAGAAAGGATAAATGATGGGTTAGGCTTAGCGAGTTAACACAATTTTTGTCATGAGCCTTCCGACGGGAATTGAAATGCTACGCACCATTGATAGACCCAAAACATTTTGAAGCCTCAACACTAACCTACCTCATTGTGTTATCGGAAATCCCTTGAGGGACGACGAAAAGTGCCCCTGATGTTGCAGTTTACTATGAATTATCATAAGATGTAATTTGAGTTTAAAACTTGCCAAACACTTGCAGACTATAGAGGGTTAATTTAAGCTTCTAAAGTTGCAAAGCAATCTGAAACTTAGTTTCCATAAGAAGCATTGCCTCTTTGTTAAAAATATAGGCCATAATAATAATTTTGCAAACTTCTTTCAAAATACAAGGCACAAACATCGTGGTTGGTGATTTTACTTCCTCATTTGTCCTAATTTATCTCTCGGCTCTTTTCATCATATATGGTTATCTCTTAGATTCTCGACAAAAATAATATATTGCAAATTTGGCTTATTACTAGTGGATTCTTTAGTTTCTATTCGAGACAAAAATATTTTCTTAGGGAAGACAAAAACATGATTTGTAAATTGCAGTGGACGGAATACATGATGACATAACCCATGTTGCATTCTTTGGCTTAGGGTTCGATATGTCTTGTGCCATAGGAAGAAGAATATCAGTTGAGGAGGAGGCGCCAAAAGGATAAAGAAAGAGGGAAAAGATAAGAGTGGTGGGGAATGAAGATGCACGATCAAGTTCCCAATGGGTAATGAGCACCTTGGCTACTTTAGAGATTAGGGTGCCATGTCCAGAGTTGGGGACTATTATGGTGGGGAAGTGGAATAGGTTGCACGAGATGCCGAAGAGGAGAATGCAACAAGATGTTAGAGTAGGCGAAGAGAAGGTGGGGTTGGGAAGAGGCCAAGCGAAGGAGGCCAGCAGTGCTGACGAGTAGCAGGATCAAGGAGGAAGACAAAGGCGCGAGCAGACTAGCGAGTGTGCACTTGTCGTACAACGTACACATCACGCACAACATTTCATGAAATTTGTATTGAACCGGCTAAAATAGTGAAAGAAAGAATAACTTACCATAATTAGCCTTCCAATACTTTTTTTACAATTAAGTGATAATATACCAATGAGATAACATACCCAATCAAGTCAATTATCAAAAATTCTCTGTTGGGGGCTCTTATAGCGGGGAGAGTGGGTTAGAGTGCATGAGATGTTGTTCAAGAGAAGGTTGCAAGGTTGCAAGCGTAGGCGAAGAGAAGGTGGGTAGTGAGGATGTCAAGCGGGGGAGGCCGGCAGAGTCGACGAGTGGAAGGAGATAGGAGAAAGGTGAAGATAAAGGCGTGAGGAGGATGGGTTGCGCATTTGCCCTATGGCGTGAATGTCACACACGTTGAATTTCGTATTGAATCAACTAAAATGATGAAAGCAAAAAAACTTACCATAATTAACCTTCCAATATACTTTTTCTACTATTAGGTGATAATAAACCAAGTGGGATAACACACTCAACCTAGTCAATTATCCAAAATTCTCTGTTGGGAGCTCTGATGGCAGTAAAATGGACTAGAGTACACAAGATGTTGGAGATGGGAAGGTAGCGAGGTGCAAGAGTAGACGAAGAGAAGGTTGGGCTACGTCGAGCAGAGGAGGCTACCGGCGCTAACGAGAGGGAGGAGCTACGAGCAAGACAAAGACAAAGACAAAAGCATGAAGAATGGTGGGTTGGACATTTGCCCTATGGCGTGAACGTCAAACACATTGAATTTCATATTAAGTCGGCTAAAATAATGAAAGCAAAACTAACTTATCATAACCGACCTTTCAATAAATGTTTTATACTATTAAGTAATAATAAACCAAATAAGATAACGCACCTAATCAAATTAATTATCCAAAATCCGCATCAGGATGGGACGCTGCTATTCTTAGCTCAAGCTCAAATGAGCCTGCATGAATAGTAAATTCGTAAAAATTTGGAGAAAAAATTAAATCTTTTTTTGTGCTAAACATTGTCAAATTTTAGTGCTTGCAAAATTTCATCATGAAGTCACATTTGTGGAAGTGGTGGCAACAAAAACAAAATCGGTGCTCCAAATGTCATTTTCAAAAGCATTTTGGAGTGCTGATTTTTTTTGCTTCGACTTCTAGGAATATCATTTGAATGTGAAAATTTGCAGGCTCTTAAAACATTTGTTAAAGTTTATCACACAAAAAGAACAGATTTTTTTGGATTTTTTTTATTTTCTTTCGAATGTACTGTAAATGAGCTCGGAGCAGAAAGACACTTTCAATCTAGATCCTCTTATGGCGGGAAGGAGGACTAGAGTGCACTAGATGCTGCAGAAGAGAAGTTAGGGAGGTGCAAGAGTTGGCGAAGAGAAGGTGGATGAGCGAGGAAAGCTAGGTGAAAGACGAAAAGGTGTGTGGAGGAATAGCGGGTTGTGCACTTGCCCTAAGGCTTGTGCATCAAGCACATCCTTTCATGGATTTTGTCCAAAAATAACTCACTATAATTAACCTTCCGATCTACCACTAAGAAAATGTATACGTTTACTTCTATTAAATGACAGTAAACGAGATGAGATAACACGTTAACACACCAAATCAAAGTCAATCATCCGAAATCATATGCCGTCTTTTTTAGATAAATATATCACCAGAATTACTAATATCCCCCTATACACAAGTTAAGATTCGGCTACTTGTTTTTTAATACAGTACAGACACAAAAGCTCATCTATATGAGCATGCATCCATCTTTCTATGAACACATATGCACACATATGAGCATTTCATTTCTTTTCTCAGAAAAACCGGCGGCGCCAACCCACCCCCGTGCGCGTCCCCGTCGATCGGGTCAATCCCGCCGGCGCACGCGCACCACAACGGCAGAATTAACAAATTTGACCTCAAAGCGAAAGTATTTTACAAACTAAACTGTTTTCAAAAATATTTCACACCGCTGACCCTTTTGTGCAGCTCTCAACAGTAAGGCGCTGCACTCTACTGTGCAACTCCTTACAGTTAGGCGCTGCACAGTGTAGTGCAGCTCCTTACAGCTAGGGGCTGCACAGTGTGGCGCCTGTGTGTTAGGCGTTGTACAATAAGAATGCAGCGCCTTGCTGTTGGGCGCTGCATATTAGAGGTCAGCTGAGTGAAATATTTTTAAACATAGTTTAGTTTGTGAAATAGTTTCGTCCTGAGGTCAAATTTATGTTTTTTTGCCCACCACAACGGACCCTGTCGTGCGCGCCACCACCCACTGACTCACACGGCGCGACCGCACCCGCGGAGCGTGCCCCCGGTCATCGCGCCACGTGGCCGCGACGGGGCTCCGCTAGCCACCGTGCGCCCGACCCGCTACGGCCAGCCGCTAAATAAATCGCCTCGGATCTGACCAAATCTTCTCCGTCCGGACCGCACGCCGTCTCTCCCCGTTTCCATTTCGCGAGGAGAAGAAAACGAGGGGGCAAGGGGAGGACAAAGAAACGGGGTCGGCGCCGCCGCCGCCGTCGGTTCGAGGTGGAGGAGGAGGTACGAAATGGATGCGCGCGCAGCGTGCCTTCGATTAGATTGTCTTAGATGGGGGAGAAGCGGGCGAGCTCGGGAACGAATCTCTGTTCCCTTGATCGTTTCTTCCCTTGTGTTGGCGTGGGGATTTTGTTTAGGAGGAGAGGGTCTATCTTCAGCCTGCGGTTTCCGCCCCGTTTGCTGTGGGCGTGTCGATCATTTGGGCTTTGGATTGGTCGATTTTTCCTGCGGATTTCGTTTTTCTCTCACTCGGTTTGGGCTGCTACATGGTTGCGCCTGTGATCGTTCGATTCCAGATACATACATACACTTATTATGCAGTAATCTGTAATCCGTGTGTGTTTATGAGCTGAGGCCTGAGGGGAGGGATTCTTAAATTTTGTGGGCGCACGATTCTCTCTCGTAATGATTCAGAAGGCAGAGGAGACTTGGTTGTGCCTATTGTGTTTCTGTTATTCTTTACGCGATTGAGTATTTTGCCAACATTTCTTAGTTTGTAAATCGATAGGAATTTTTTCCTGTTTGTATCTTCAAATAAATTACTATGTGGGATGATGTTTGCACATGACATAGTTATCCATGACCCAAGTGTTTTTATATTGCGTGGGTCGCCCCAGACAGTCTTTTGTTTGAAGCAGGAAATTCGCCGTCACTGTATCACAATCTAAACTGTTATATGCAGCTTTCGATCAAGTCGTTTTCATTCAACTGCTAATTCCAATTGGTTTTGGGATAATGAACAGATGATGCCGAAGAGGCAGATATGATAATGAACAGAGGGTCTTATTTTGTTCCAATTTTGTTACAAAAATCTATTGAATACATTTTACATTTTAGGAAATATATTTTTTGTCTGCTTAAAATGAAAAAACTGAAGAGCGGACGGTTAACTTGTAGCGCCGCTACAACATAGTGATCTGATATAATTTCATAAACATAGGTGAATATGGCTTCCTTGGAGTGTAGTTGAATGTTCTTAACTAACAGTAGGTGCAAAGTTCGATTGTTTGGTGCTATTGGAGATTGCTATCATTACCTTCTTCCCATTTTCTTACATGAACTGTATCATTTCTACATGCGGATTTACATATTGGAGGTTACCTTTCTGACTGTTTGTGGCAACATCAGTTCCTAACTTTCATTGCATTGTGGCTGCAGAAGTGTAACACAAGTTGCCATGGAGGAGAACGCCGGTAGATCCTCCACAACAATTGGCATTCTAAGAAAGGGTTCTGGTGTCTCCTTGAGAAATCAAAGCAATGAGGAGAGACCAAATCAGTTCCAGAATAAGCCAGGGAACACCACAAAGCTCAACCCCACAAAAGCAACATGGGCTGGCAACAAGGAAAAGCCGGGGTATTTGCGTGACTCTTTTAATTCATCAGGATCTAAGTCTGTATCTGCAAGCTCTTCAAAAGCTCCTGTCAGAAAGAATTACGACGAAAAGCTAAGGCGCCCATTGTCGGCACAGTTTAACAATGCTGAAAGTAGTAACAGAAGAACTGTTGTCAACCGTCTGCAGAGTAGCAAGAAAGCTATTGCTGATGAGGAGGATGGGCATCCATGTGCTCAGCAGATTGAGTCTGAAGATTCATCATCCACATCAACCACTGGGGATCAGCCAACAGGGCTAGATCCTGAAGTCTTAGATTCATCTGTTTCTTCAGGGAGTTCTTCACATGTAGTTGATTCCGTGGCGAGAAATACTGCATTGAGGACTAAACCACGTAGGCAGAAGGATAAAGAGGAAATAGGTTTGGGTAAAACTCAACCTGCACCTACTTCTGTCCATCAGCCTGCTGGACCTCGCAATTTGGCCATTGGTATGAAATCATCAAATGGTGCTGGTCCTGGTGTACAAAGGCGTGGTATAAAAAACCTTGGTTGCACATCAATCTCTGATGTTTTGCCGTCAGGCTGTTCTTCATCTAATTCTGTCCATAGTAAGAGGACTGAGATTACGAGAAAGAGGATTTCTGATGGGGAGACTTCTTCAAGACCAAGGGCTTTAAGTGGGCAGCCTTCCTTGTATCCTGGCAGTACTGGTCCTAGAGTCAGAGACTCTGAACAATCAGCTTCTCAACAAACAACAAGGACTAGCAACAGAATTATTCGGGATTCTGCAGATTCAGTAAGGACTAGGCGTCCTTCTACTCAGCAGGCTAGGATGAGGATGCCAGATGAAACAGAGCAGGGCGTGTTTGCTCTGCGTGAGACTGTATCGGGGGCTCGTCAACCAGATTGGGCCCGATTTTCGATGAACGAAGTTCCTCCACAGAGGTCAACGAGGCCTTTTCCTATGGAGTTGCCTCATGCAATTTACTCTTCTAGTCGTCAAGGCTCTAGTAACCGTACATCAAGGAGCAGAGGGAGTTCTCGTCCCGAGGATAGCTCCCCACAAATGTTTAGAGATGTCCACAGGCGCATGAACATGGACGGAATTGCAGAGGTAAATTTGTTTTTCCATGTACTGTCTGAGTTGTTTGATTTTGTGCTTAGGTTTTGTTTGTGATGAAACTGATCAAACTATCATAGTTTACAGTGCAGTGCTTTTTATTAGCTGCTAGGAAGTCTTGACATGAGAAAGCAATAACAGTGTTGATATATGGAATGCTTATTGTGTACAGGTGTTGCTAGCATTGGAAAGGATTGAACAACATGATGAATTGTCTTATGAGGTCAGTCCTTTTGTCCTTGTTTGCAACTTTAGTTTTCTCTTTTCTTGCCAACTTAGCTCTGAAGCGTGTTCTGTACATAATATTGGCAGCAATTGCTGGTGATGGAAACCAATCTATTCCTCAGTGGCCTTGGCTTGAATGATCAGCATAGAGATATGAGAATGGATATTGACGACATGTCTTATGAGGTATTATTACCATGATATTGATTTTGCCGTAATAATTTGATTAGAGACGTTCTTTTCTTTGTTAACAATTGTTACTCTGTAACCATTCAGTTTGCATGTATAGATCCTAAAATGTAGCCCTATGCTCATGAAGTTCAGACACCAGAAGCTGATATGTTTTGTTTCGCTCAGGAATTATTACAACTAGAGGATAGAATTGGCTCCGTGAGCACTGCCCTTTCCGAAGAGCAATTGGAGAAGTGTCTCAGTCGAGTCGTGTATAAACGAGCGAATCCAGCGCTAGAAGTGAACAAACCTGTAGTAGATGATGTCAAATGCAGCATATGCCAGGTATTTCCCAGTTCATGGGCCATTATTACTGCTTCTTTTGCAAGAAACTTATTGTTTGTGCATTACTATACTGTTATTTCTTTTTTGTGCTGCTTACATATGTTTTTGACATTGACTGGGTATTACAGGAGGAGTACATTGAGGACGAAGAGGTTGGTAGAATGAAGTGTGAGCATCAGTACCATGTGTGCTGCATTCAGGAGTGGCTTCGACAGAAGAACTGGTGTCCGATATGCAAAGCTTCAGCAGTACCTTCGCCGTCGGACGCCGCGGACAAGGGGGATACATGAATCTATGTCAAATACTCTCTCCGTCCCAAAATAAGTGTCTCAACTTTAACATAACGTTATACCAAAGTTAGTATAAAGTAGAGACAGTTATTCTGAGACGGTGGGAGTAGTATGAAGATACCATGAAACCATGTTAGACATCGTAGGCACTGCCACAAATCAAGGCCCTCCAACTTGTGAATATATACATGATGAACTGTTTCTCTCTTGCAAAGCGCCGTGTCTTTCTTTCTTTTTTGTTACATTATTATTATCTTGTTCCACTCACAGTACACGTCACCGGCCATCAGATAAAAAAGGAAAACGATCATCCTTGGGGCTGGGAAATGGTGTACTACAATCTACGGATTACTGAAAGAGGAAAAGTGTGATGGCTGTAAATTTATGGCGGCTGCCCACCAGAGAAAGAAGCTCCTAGGAAAAGAATAAAAGGAGGGCGCAGATGATCGGCCCCAGCTTTGTCTCTGCTCTTCTCCCATCATTACTCGTGCTGTACTGTGTCATACTGTAACTCAAATTCGTGCCAGTTCAGCCAGAAAAAGAACCCGTGATCATGGTGGCCAACTCTTTTATTATACAAAAGCAAAAGCATAGTTGGTCAAGATCCGCACTTTGCGTTCAACGATCGAAACAGCTACTCCTATGTCAGTGCTTGTTCTTCTCCTAATTAACCTCTCAAAGTCATGGCAGCGCTAGTGCTCTTTCAGAGCTGTTTGCCAAAAATATTCTGAGGCAGCACTTCTGCAGCTTCGTCGTTGGGCTGATTCGTTGTTGGGCCTCCTGCAAAATTTGGGCTTCCTACTTCTAATGCTGCCCGACATAGATCATTTGCATCAGTGAACGGAATGATGAGGGAGCGCAGGGAGCAACTAGTTCACGAGCGCTCCTTCGGGAGTCTCACAACGATCAGCGTCACTTAGCACGCTCTCAGCCGCCCGCTACGTGTCGCGCTCTGGGTGCTCCCTCCAGATTATATTTTATTTTTCCGCATGCGTTTTCGGGTTTTTAAATGGTTTTTTTTGGGGTTTTTCAACGTTTTGGTTTTTCACATTCTTCCTTAGCTTTTGGATATAAAAAAATTCAAAAAAAAATTCCCGCGAAAAAACACGTTTTCTTTTTTCTTTTCTTTCACGAGAGTCACGGTTTTGCTTTCGCCAAAATCATGGCCGTGCCTCTTAGAAACAAAAAAAAAACGCGTTTTCTGGGTTTTTTTCCTTCTGCGAGAGACACGGTTTTGCTTTCACGAGAGACACGGTTGTGCTTTCGCGAGAGGCACGGCCGTGCCTCTCAGAACAAAAAAATGTGTTTTCTGTTTTTTTTCACCCATGAAAGACACGGTTGTGCTTTCGCGAGAGTCACGGTTTTTTTGTCCGGTTTTTTCATGGAAAAAAAGTTCGTCAACAACAGATCTAGTTTTGAAGATCTCGACGCGAGGTATCCAACGGTGAAAACGGTTCGAGATTTGGATACACGGTTTAAGAGATAAAAACATTTTGAATATCTACGAAAAAAGAAAACTCTCAGGTTGCAACAAATAGCGCACATGCAGCGCGCCACTTGTCACAGCCTGAAAAGGTGAGAGTGATCTTTGTAATAAGTGCTCCTCAATTAGTGATTTCGAGGAGCGCCTATGTCTCGTGTTCAGCGAGTAGAGGCTTCTCACTTGCTGAAGCATGCGGGCATATGGGTCGGCCCAGTTCGCGGTAGTACACTGCCTTATTACCTTTTTTATTATTTTCATGTTTTTATTTCTTTTTTATTCCATTATTTATTTATTTTTACAATTTCAAATGTTCTAAACATATATATTACAAAAATACACTTTAAATAATATTTTGAAAAGAAGTTAATTATGCATTTGAAAAATGTTGAATGTGTACACAAAACATGTTGACCATGAATTAAAAACTAATTAAATATTTTGATGATGTGTATAAAAATAATAATCAAAGCATTTGAAAAATGTTGAACAATTATTTCAAAAAAAGTTAGACAAAGCATTTGAAAAATGTTAAATGTGTACAGAAAAAATATTGATCATGTATTATGAAATGATGAAACTAATTGACATGTATATAAAAATGTTAATCAACCATTTGAAAAAATATTGAACAAATATTTGTAAATTGTTGATCAAGCATTTGAAAAATGTTAGATGTGTATAGACAAAATATTGACCATGTATTAAAAAATAATTAATTTCGTTGATCATATATATATATATATATATATATATAATGTTAATCAAGCATTTAAAAAAATGTTGAACAAGTATTGGAAAATGTTAATCAATCATTTGGTAAATGTTGAATGTATATAGAAAAAATGTTGACAATGTGTTCCAAAAAGTGCTAATATTGCATTTAGAAAATGTTAATCAAGCATTTGAAAAAAAAAATACTAAATATGCATACAAAAATGTTGGCGATTTATTAAAAAATATTAATTTTGTCTTTAAAAAATGTTAATCAAACATATGAAAATTTTTACAATTGTGTACAGAAATGTTTTGACCATGTATCGAAAAAATGTTAATAAAGCATTTAAAAATATTATAAATCTGTATTTAAAAAATGTTAAATTTGTATAGAAAAAATGTCAGACATGTATTAAAAAAATGTTGCTGACATATACAAATAATGTAAAATGAACCAAAAGAAACAAAAAAACTCAAAAGAAAAGCAAAAGACGAAGAAGAAATAAGAAAACCAAACAAAAAACAAAGAAGACAAAAAAACCTGATGAAAAAAAGAAATAAAGAAAGAAATCCGAAGAAAAAAGGAAAAGCCTAGTGAAAACCAAGAAAGTATTAAAGAAAATCAAAGAAAAACAATAAAAAGAAAGATAATAACAAACCAATAAAAAATTGATAAAACAAAACAAAAAAAACCCTGGAAAAACAGAAAAGAAATAGTGGAACGAGGCTCGTTTCGACTAAGACGACCCGACCTACTAGTTAGTCACGAACGTGAATCTAGCGCAGTGGCTAGCTGCCCTCATCTACTACCACTATAAAAGAAAGAGAGGGGCAGATCCAAACAATCCCACCCATCCATCATCAAGATCTAATGGTCCTTAATCATTCTGTGTTTAACGCTACCAACCACGCATTAAGCCAAACCCATCGATCTCTAATCTGCCCAACCGTTCAGAAAGAAAAAAATATGTTGCCCACAAACGACCGCACGACCTCTCCCCTCCTCCCCGCACGACCTCTCTCGCCCCCTTCTCCTCGCACGTCTCTCGCCCCCTCCTCCCGCGCCGTTCGCCGCCCCGCCGTTCCTCCCGCACCCTTGCGCTGCCATTAGCCACAGGATCCGCCCTGTCGCGCGTGGAGACGCCTCCAGCAGCTGCCGCCGATGCCGTAACCTCCCCCTGCCTCTACCCCAGGCGCGAGGAACCTACCTCCCGAAGCAACCGGAGCGGCAAAGCGGCGGATGAATGGAGAGATGGCGTCTGTGGCGGCGGGGAAGGAGATGGCGCGGGCGTCCTACATCCGGATCAAGCACGAGGAGGAGCGGCGAGGGCCCGAGGGCCGGGTCTTCTCGGCCACACGCGCGCCGATGTCGCCGCACGTCGACCAGATCCTCGCCGGGCGCGCCTCCTTCGCCGACCTTGCTGCACAGCACTCCGGCTGCTCCTTCGCCCGCCGCGGCGGCAACCTAGGTATGCCTCCACTTGCCCCACCTACGCGCTTAGCAGGCTTTCATATAGGGTCTCCGATCATGGCGAACCGGAAGCACCAGCCCACGAAGAGCTCGACAGCGTGAGGTCCTCTCCAGCCAGCAGTAGGTGACCAGGCCGAGATCCACCACCGAGCCAAGCACTTCTCCGTTCTTTTTCTTCCTCTGTTACACAACCAAAACAATTTTCTTGAGAACAATCGTATCTCCAGCCAGCAGTACATGAACCTACAGCACAAATAATGGAGGAGCGAGCGACTACAATAGAGGATGGACCTGTGGTTGCTTTCCAGCTCTTTTCTTCAAAACAGTCTGAGAAAGAGTGCAAAGGAAATTGGACCATAGGCATAGGCAACGGGAAATTGCTCAGGAATATCCCCATCTTATGCTTATTGCTTTGATATAGAGTGACCTATAAAAGGTTCAAAACAACCAGTGAGATGCTTCTCTGGATGTAGAGCTCATTGACATACGCCTAAAAAAATAAAATTATATTTTTTACACTATTATTCTCAATTGTATGGTTGAACATTCATTACCTTGTGGTTCGTACTTGGTCCCAGCCTCCCAAGCTTAAATCCGAAGTTGTTCTGTATAGGGGAGTGAATTGTATGAGTGTGTTTCCAGGCTTAAATCTGAAATTGTTGTGTATACCATATGTGCATGCGGTGCGTATGGTAGAACCAATTGATTTGCAGAAGATGACATGAACCAGAAGGGTAATCAGTGCCGCCAACGGAAGGCTCGGCAGTGCTGATCACCAGAGCTAGACTACTGGCAGTGCCATCCAAATCCTCGGTGACGCTCAAGGTATATACACTGTACACACAAAGGGGTCCACATGCAATTATCTAATTGTTGGATGCATCAGATTAACATGCTGAATGAATCACATGTGTATACTTGAGACAAATGAATGTATTAATGGTTAGTCAATTTTTTTATTTATCATTTTTACATGTCCTCCAGGGTGACCATAGTAGCATATATTCAGCCCAAATACAGTGCTGTCATCAAACGCCGTCTGCAATTTTCTAGCTCCAGGAATTTCGACCGTCCTACAAGAAGAATTAGTTGAGAAGGTCGGTCTATGCTTCTTCAAAGGCTGAGTATATACTCTTTGTTGTTAATAGTAGTGATAGTTACTATTATTGAATTGCTAAGGTGACAAACTGACAGTTACTGCTTCATGAGCTTACTCTCAGGTAATACCAATAATCTCAAGATTTACTGTCATGTTGAATGTTACTTCTGTACCAAATAAGGCCTCTGAAATATGTTAAAGTATCTTCCAGTTTGCACAAGTTAGCCTACATAGGATGACACTCAAAACTGTATTGAAAAACCTATGTGTTCTTATGTTTTAGATCATGACACCGTGGTAAATTAAGCTTTAATGAATTCAAATGTAGGTTCTGAAGAATGAATTGAGAATCGTGCTACCTTCCGGATCCACACATATTTTGCCTGAACACATTTATTCAGATGTTTGTTTCTTCACAATACTTTAGCTCTGTAGATTATGATGCTTCAGCTATTCTGCAAGCCTGCAATTGTTGAACACGAGAATAAAATGGGTTTAATCAAATAAAAGGTGCGAGGTACTCCCTCCGTCCGAAAATACTTGTCATCAAAATGGATAAAAGAGGATGTATCTAGATGTATTTTAGTTCTAGATACATCTCCTTTTCTCCATTTTGATGACAAGTATTTTCGGACGGAGGGAGTATGTATGTTCCACCAAGTCCAACATTTGCAGGCAACAACAAATAACACAATACTCCAGAGTATATCTTAATGCAGCTGGTGTAGGGGTTATTGATAGGATTATCAGCTACTCCAGTGTTGTCATGTTTCTTGCTTCTTACATATTTCTCCTTTTGATTGTTTTTATGTTTGATCAAAAAGTTTCATACCGAATATTAAGAAATTTGTTTACATCTACGGTTGTGATTGCATCTGCTTGCAGAACGGTCAATTTTACATTATCTATAGAAGGCTGTGTACATGAGAGGCGTGGCATGCTATTGGAAATTATAACATACTGTATATGGCTTCTAAGCAATTTGAAAGTTTAGGACACAATAGGAAGTCATATTACGACGGTTTCCGATTATTGACAAATCTCTATTTTTCGAGGGCAGCAAAATTATTTTCTAGAACTGATAGTTTCTTCAGCAATTTTTTAGTTTGCTTCCTGTTACTCTATAACTGAATATGAATATGTAGTTAGCTTATTTTTCTTTTATGTGATATGTGAGTAAATAGCAGTTAGCTGCATGGTTTACTATGATTTCAAGCTCAACTTTTGTGTTATCTAGCTGCAGTGCTAGGACTGGTTGTTGCCCAAAGAGATGATATGACCATCAGTTTATGGTCTTTTTGAGCTTGATGTCTTCTGTATTGGAGAAATGAAGTCTTCGGCATGTACACGGTGTAAACAATCATTGGAAAAGGCGAGATGAAGATAAGAGGAGCATATAGAAGTTTCTGATTTGTATAGGAGGCCTTGTTGGTATGATTTATTTTCCTGATGGTATATTCATCTCATTAGGAAGGCCTTGTTTTGTGGCTTTGGTCTTCCTAAATTTTTGTGTGGATTTTTCTCTTTTCTTTTTAGCTTTGTGAAACAATGACTATCCTAGCGCAAGATCTACTCATGGATATTTCCTTATTGTACAGTTTTCCATTTTGAAATAGTAGACGTTTCTCCATTGTTGAGATGTTGATAGGACAAGTTTAATAGATTGTTTATCTTACCAGGACTAAGATTAGCCTGGAGAAAGTGTGGCTTGCATGCCATCTATGTCATACACAAATTATTAAATTTTCTTTCTTCATTTTTTGTTCATGAATGTTGCACTCCTGGAGATGAGACTCAGAATGGATGCATAATGGTCCTGGCTACTGGCGAGCTTGAAGCAAGTGGTGCGTGTTGTGACTCCCATTGTGGCGCTGTAGTCAACTCCATCAGTTCAAATTTTGAAGATAACATGTAGCCTGAATCCAAGAGGGAACAAATTCAGTTGTTCCAAGACTGCGTTCTGTTTTGCATATTTTGTTGACAGTTTGCATCTCTGCCATGTTCATCTTGGATTATGATTTCTTTTTCATCTGCTCCCACTTATATATGTATTATAAGTCCTTCGAAGTACACAGAATAAATCAGACATTCTGAAATCTTTAGTATACAACTGCAATTTCATCTTGGATTATGATTTCTTTTTCGTCTGCTCCAACTTTGCATACATCCTCAGAAGATAAATGTGGGGTTCGTATTGAACTTCACCTTTAGAGATGCAGGGATTATCAGCACTACAGAATTCAATACACATGAATTTAATGTGTTGATTTGGTTGAGACGTGCATTGCACGTGCATGCTAACTAGTGATCAACTAGTACACCAAGGATCGAATCCTCCTGCCTGTGGCGCTCTCTTTGATTTCTCTTCCTATTTCCTTTATTTATTAAGTGACTGCTATTGGGCTGGCCGCAAGAAATTGTGCGGTCTCACTTAATGCGAGGTATAGTCTCCGCAGAATGATGGGATTCTACGCTCTTAGTATCTCTACTGCTAATAAAGTAGCCTGGTACTCCGGTTTTATTATCATCTAGTTTTATTTCCTCTCACCTTCCTTCACCCCTCCTATCGGTTTTTCTCTTTTCTTGTCTGGCCGGGAATACCCAACGTATTTATGGTAATCAATCACAATCAATCAACGTATGGTAAAATTATAAACTCAAAAATCTCAAATATGATAATTATAGTAATAAATCAATTCAGTTATACTAAGGCCATAAACACAGGAAATTTCAAATATGGTAATTATAATAATCAATCAATCTAGGTATGGTAAGACAACAAACTTAAATTATCCCAAGGCCAGCCAGATTAACATACACATGAAAATCAACGCCCTACGACCGATCTGTCATCCAATTTTGCTTCCACGGTCTGTCATCCAATTCGAGGCCCCAGATTTAATGTTCTGCTAGCAATCCACGTGCACGCCCTGCCTGGCGATCGACCAGGATCACAATCTCGCGAGCCAAACACCGGCCGTCGTCGCACTTACATACTCCGCCCACAACACCGGCCGACTGGCAGCGGTGACGCTAACGATTGTACCGAGACGTCACTGCAGATGACTGAAAAACAGTCAGATTGGTAGTCATTCTTAAAAAAATTAAAAAAATCACATACACAGATATGTGTCTTGTCAAAGAGAAGCACATGATCACAAAAACAATGTTCAACCAATATTAATTAATTTCATAATGAGATGTCACATCGGTTATTATATAGGTTATGCTGAAGGATTCGAGATCTCATGTTATATTTTGCTTTTAGCAACAATCTTTTGTAAGCCGCCTCATATTAGCTTATTCATTTTAGTAAGAACAGACCATCTCTATTTGGTATGTTGCATTATATCGTTGTTTCTATATGCTAAGATTTGTCATACACACGATTATATCATTGAACTCTGAAATTTAATTTGTGTTTTTAGAACTAATGCATACACCACACATGATTCAAGTTTTTTCTCATCTCATTATCCTTTTTTTTTGGCAATTCAATCACTATTCAAGGTTAGAATAAGGATATTGATTATCCATAGTTTGGTTATCTTCACATCAACCTTCCAGGGAGCCGTACATATTCAAAATAAGAAGAAATGAAATACCACCCAACAGTATTGAGTGTTTCTATCTACCCTTACACATTTGTAATATATTAGTGGAGATCACTAATGGGGAGAACGTGTTGCATCACTCCCGATAATCTGTTTAACTGATATATTAGCACTTCGGATTTTATTGGGAAGCTCCAAAAAAAAGTTCAGTGCACACATGATCAGTGTGAAAGGAATACCACTGAGCAGAACTTCTGACGCATTAATTTCTTTGCAGTACATAGTGTGAGGATGCTCTAGGACTAGCGGGAAAAACTCTTTATTATTGCAATGCAAAGTGCATCTTATATCTGAAGATAATATACCTTTCGCTTTTTTACATGTCGTTGCCCCCAACCCCGTCAACGTCATCATCATTATTCCCCGTAAAAACCATGCAACAACCTAAGTGGCCACCTACTCCACCATGTATATATCCTCCTCCCCTCTATCTCTTTATATTTCACAGAGACGTGCCAAACAATAAAGTAGCAACATCGTTCTCCTAGCTTGTCGATAATGCATAATAAATATGTCTTGAGAGAGAGAGAGAGAGGGAGGGAGACTAGCTGCCATGACGCAACAAAAAACTGCCTGCACGCCTTGCTAAGACAAGAACATTATGAAATATACCCAAACTGCAGAGAGGGGGAGGGAGGGCGAGAGAGAGAGATGCCCCAACTACACCGTTTCGTATTTGAATGGGTGCTTGAATTGGAGAAGTGGAGATAGTGGGTGGAAGAAGAAGAGGAGGAGGCAGAGTGATTTAGTGGCAAAAGAAAGCCCAGAACGCCGCTTGATGTACACGAGGATCTTAAAAAATAAATATATTAGACAAAATTAATGTTGAATACTAAAATATATATATGCCCCTATAGCAATGCACGGGCAACGCACAACGAAGGTGAGGTGGGCGTCGCCCATTTTTAAAAGAGAGTGGTCCAATGAGAAATGTCCTGCTGCGGCTGGAAACCGAGTGAGAAAGGGAGGGTCCGACAGAAAAAAGAAAAGGATGCGTCATGGGGTAGGTTTTTGTGTTGGGCCTGCGTATTGAAGATAACATGGCAGATAGTCCAGACAATCACATTTCTCCCCCACATATGGTCTGAATTTGGGGGATTCCGGACTGTCTAGATGATTGAAATTCAAGGAGCCTACCGGACGCTTGTTTACTGTTCGAACATGCCCGGGTGTATGAGGGGGAATATGCTTCGACCTTAAACACCATCTTAATCATTTGTTTGATTTATTTATATATGCATTATAGCCCGTAGCAACGTACGGGCGTTCTACTAGTTAAATTAAAGTTTCCAAAATAAACATTGATCCGAACATGATACATTATGTGCACGTGCAGAAATTCGAGCAAAGCTCTACACTTAGAAAAGGCAAAAAAAAGTACCCGAATGTGGGTTTGGCTACGCCCATGATGAATAGTAAAATCGAAAAATAGTTAAACAAAACAGAAAAAACTATTTTAAAAAATAACAAATCAAGAATTTTCTACAAACATGAAAAAAATTATGAAGAAAAAATATTCTAGTATTCTGGAAAACAATATACAAAATGAATGCTACAAAATGCCTTTTAAAATAGTCTTTTAGGAGCATCGATTTTATAATATATTTTTTTGCCATAGCATTGAATATTTTTCCTTCATGATTTTTTAAAGTATGCAGACAATCCATCAATGTTTATTGCAAAAAGAAATCAGTTTTTACTTTTATTTTTAACTATTGTCTTCGAGTTTATTGTTCATGGGGGGCACTTGAGCCCGCAAGCAGAAACTCCATGTCCGAGAAGTAACCATCTTCTACTTTAAGTTTTTTTTTAGGGAATGCCATCATGGCGCACTTTATTTCAAGTTGAATAACGATATATCGTTCATTACAGCTGTGACAATAAAGCTAGGGGGATTACCCTCCCAAAACACAAAAGAATTAGAAGTAAAAGCATGTCTAGCTAATGTGTGCGCCACCATGTTCGCTTCCCTGTTGCAATATTGCATGGACATGTTCCCAATTCTGGATGCAATCCAACAACAACATGCTAGTATAGACGAGTATGGACTCCACATCTGAATGGGCCCCATTAAAAGCTTGCACAAGTTCCATAGAACCTGTTTCAACTATTACTAAGACACATCCCAACTTTTCCATCATGTACATGCCCTTCTGATGCATTGTTGCCTTCGTTGTTGCTACATCAAGTAATCGATCTAGAGACCAGCAAGCCCCTGCAATTGCTTCGCCAATTTTATTGCATAGTACTGCACCTGCTCCACTGTTCCATTTTTTTTTTAAAGATGCATCGATGTTCAACTTATATGAAAGTCTTGGCGGCCTGCACCATGTTGTTGTTTGTGGTTCAGATTTTAAATAAGCTCCCACATAGTTCATTGCTATAGTTTGAATAGCAAAAGCTGACTGAGGTGGAGGGGCCACAACCACCCATTTTACAAACTCTCTACGTTGCCACCAAATATACCAAGCACCCATGATAATCATCTCCTTTAACCCAACTTGCCCAAGTACCGGTGATTTATTATTCTATCGTCGAAGCAGCTCTTCAAGAATTATGGATCCAGATCGGTCAACATATGTAGCCTTTATAATAATGTCTTGAAGACCCAGCCATTTCCAGACATCTTGTGTACGGCTGCAAGTGAACATCATATGCCTAATATCTTCAGGACCCGAAGAGCAAGCCATTGATCCAGAGTAGGAATGTGTCTATTAGGCAACACCGCCAGACCTAGGATTATGCCATGCAAGGCTTTCCATCCAAAGATTTTTACTTTGCTTGGCACTTTCAGCGTTCATAAGGTGTCCCAAACAGGATTGCATGAAGTTGTCCCTTGTCCATCCGCTCTAGTCAGTCGGTGTCTATGGACATGATCCCATTCAATATAGTACACCGACTTTACTGTGAATATATATGATTTTGTAAAATGCCAGGCCACAAAATTTTCATTCAGATGTACGCTCAAGGGTGTTAGCAAGATTCTTTCCACGTCAATCGGGTTAAAAACATTCCTTATGAGCATCTCATCCAAACTTTCAGTAGCAAGTTCAATTAAATCACTTACGGTCTGTAGCAGAATTTGGCCCTTAGGTGTTTGCACCATTCTAGATGGACTTCCTGGTATCCAGTGGTCCTCCCAAATATCTATCTATTCACCCGTGCCAACTCTCCAAATGTGTCCTCTCCGAGAAGTACACAGGTCAGCCACAATATTTTGCCACGTGAAAGAGGAGCTTTTTTTAGGGCCTGCCTTTAGTAAATTGCAGTGAGGATAATACTTAGCTTTTAGAACTTGAGCACACAACATATCAATATTTGTGATGAGTCTCCAAGATTGTTTTGCCACATGACTAGGTTAAAAGAGTGTAGGTCCCGGAAGCCCATACCTCCGTCCATTGGGAATACACATCCTCCACCGGGCTATTCAATGCATCTGTTTTACTTCATCTGTATCTCCCCACCAAAATTCTGACATTGCATCTGTCATCTCCTTGCATAGCTTCTTGGGAATATTAAAAACGGACATAGCAAAAACAAGGATAGATTGGATCACCGCCTTCAACAAAATCTCTTTCCCTCCTATAGACAGAAACTTTTCTTTCCAACCCTTCAACATGTAAGCTACATGCACGTTTGGCTCATAGTCCGAGTGTAAAATATTCAGTGTCTATGCCATAAATTTTCTAAGCTTCATGTGGTATCCAATATAGAATTACACTTTTGCCATAGGAATGACCAAAAATTCGTCAGATTTGATGTTCATTTGCTCCAGTAGGAAAAATAATGTAGCAATGTACCCCTATGAACTAAACATGACTTATCTTTTTCTTTACATTGGCGTTAACACTTGAGTTTGTACCATTTGTTTTTCTTTGGTTTTCAATTCATTTTCCTGATAGAATGACCTAAAATAATGCAAGAACCGACGCGTACTATTCCAACCATTTTTTTTGGAGACTTTGCAGTCTTCTATGTTCCAATCATCCATGTGTCTATCATAATAACAGAATAAATGGACTGTTTGTAACACCGGGGACATCTTTTCCTACCATAAGAACAGAATAAATGAACGGTTTGTAACACAGGGAACATCATATCAATTCATTAGTCATGATATTATTTTTCATGTCCGCAAGGAACTGTTCAAGGAACCCACAGTTATATAAGCTCAATTTATGGCACATACACTGCATTCAGATCAAGTGGTCGCATACAGAGAACCTAAGTCGCCAGATGTATGCGCATTGTGTTTGTATCCCCTTAATGCTTCATTTTGAGTTAATAAAATCCATCTTTTATCGGGGAAAAAATGCAATGTATGAGACTTGGACCTACTTTGTCTGACCTCCAGAAGCACAAGACAAGGCACATTACTTTCATATAATAGCCTAATGTCCCACATGGGATATGTGGACAAAATGACCTAACAAGTTTATTTCAGATGCAATCTTAGTAAGTAGTACTCCGTAGGAGACAATGGCTTGCTTGTAGCTTTGCGCAGAAAGAGTGAGACAAGAACAAATTGGTTGGCCGTGCTGCATGCTGCCTGTCGCAGCCAGCCGCATCGTTTGGGGTTGGTTCTTGGAGATGCTTCAGAGGGGGTCCTTAAGGCACGAGAATTCTTCCCTTTCGTTGCACCAATCAGATCTGCGCACGCACAAGGGGATGGGCAGAATATGCACAAGATAAGTGTCTTTCAGACGAATTTGGCACCGCTAAGCAAAAGAAAGGAAATATGGACAGGATCTGTCGGTACTGGTTCTATGTTATCTTTGCAAAGCTTCCCTCAAGTCTCACTCCTGCTATATATATTCGTTCAGTTTTGCTTCTTTCGTTACCTTATTATTAGTTGGAATTGGCGTTTCTGAATGACAGTACACGTTCAGAGCAAGGAACTTGGGATCTATTTGACCATGAATGATGCATAGGCGCTTTCATATTTTTACCATCCCACTTTATTTAGCGTCCGTTTCATCATCCTCTCATCAGTTAAGTTGGTTTGGAAAGCAAGGCGGGAGGATAAGCTAAAGAGCTGACAGCTGATTTTGCTGAAGAAAGAGACGGCGCATTCGCGCCACCGAATGCAATCCGAGGCGACGCCAATGGCAGGGGCGACCCGATCAACATGTCGACCAAGAAAAGCAGCGGTGCGTGGCAGGCAGGCACTTGGAGGCATCCTATACCTGTCAACACTCAACACCACTTCCCTTTGTGCCTGTGGATTTGTGGTCTCTCCCGTATTTCCGGGACCATGAGAAAAGTAGCGTGTCAAACTTACACCTAATCGTTCTGCATAATTTTCTTGGGCTGCAGAAAGATGATGGCTGCCAAATTGAGCGTTAATATAGGCTATCGTAATCATTCACAGAAGGGTGTGGCTAGGTTTCAGTCGACTGAGACTTAACCAAGTCTCAGTCAAGTGGTGTAGTATATAAAAGAAAAAAAAACTGAAAATAATTTTTTTGTACGAATCTCCATGCAAAATCAAAGGAAGATAGCATCGACTGAGACATAACGAAGTCTCAATCGACTGAGACTTAGCAAAGCTGTTCGCTGAATCTATGAACGGGTCAATCGAGACCTGAAATGGCCTGTGATCACGATGCGGCACAAATGGCAGCGCTGAAGTCGGTTAGTTGGTTTCTCCATTTAATCAAGGCAAGAAAGGGACCTGACCCTTATGCCAAAACCAATGCACCAAGTTATGCAATCCAAACGTGTGCGACGAATGGCTTGAAACGGAGTGCTTGACCTTGTAAAGGAGTGGGGTTCATGGCCGGCATACTCTGGTGTTATGGAATCACATTCCGGCCTCCACTTCCTTCTCGTGTGCTATAGCTTGGGCTCTCTGCCTACTTTTCCATGGCCATCTAATTTCCATTCCTTATCTAGGGGATCAAACTTAGAGCAACTCTAGTAAAAGTCACCATATTGCGCCGGTCACCATAATAATTGCCAATGTGCCAATTTTAGACTAAGATCACCATATTGAGGAGGAGAAGCATTGGTAAAAATTATACTAGTCGTTTTGGGAGACATAAGGATTTCCACAAGAATTACCGCATGTGTCTCCAAACTGGTTAGCATGATTTTTCCTTTAGATGGGAAGAAATCGGAGAGACTCGACGACGAGTAATGCATGGAGGAGTGAAAGTGACGTCGGTGTTTGAAGATGTGAGAAACATGGGGTACATAGATTCTTTGCTTCTCACATTTGCGAGCATCGCCGCCATTGGAATCGGCACGCCGAAGCTAAAATCGACGTCGATGTTTGAAACTGTGAGAAGCATTAGATGAGGCACCCATGTGGATACCTATAGTAATGCTTCCACAATTTCGAGCATTGCAGATCCGGCCGCCGCCGTCGGAATCGGCACCCGAAGCTGAAATGGCTGTCGAAAACGAGTCACCGACGACAACATCTCTGTGCGAATTTTGGTACCATCTTGGATTTTCCACGCCCTCGCGTCTCGTCATCGTCCAATCCCTCGCCGCCGTGCTCGGGTTTAACTGAATGTTGTTGGTTTAATTGAATATATATGCATTGGAGACTGGGAAAAGGAGGATGTCTCACTGACAAGTGGGTCATACGGTAAGGAGGCAGCTCTTATGGAGATTATGTGTTTTTGGTTTGGCTTGGTAATCTTCATATCCATATGGAGGCTGCCAACACGACTAACTCTGCTAGAGTTGCTCTTGTGTGTTGAGAAACCTTGATCGTCTCTTTACTTGGACAGCATACTGGTGTTCACTATCATTTCCTGTTCCTGGATGTATTGAGGCGTGCTTCTTGGAGCTTTGGATGTTTGACTGAAAATATCACATGGTTTGTTGCAGGTGTTCACAGCTCACCTTGGGCGTAGTTATGAGAAACTTGGACCATCCATGGCATGTTGCATCCTCTGTCACCAGCTGGCTGGAGCCACCATGCCATACAGTGCAGTGCACAGAACATTCAACTTCACATAGTACATCCACTGTGACATGTACAGTAACACTTTCAAAAAATAACTCCATTCATTCATATGGGATAGTATACTTGTTGATTAACCGGACCAAGTGTAACATTTACATGGATGTAACTGTGCGTGCCTCCTATCCCACGGCATTTATATGCTTTATTACATGGTGAAGAAAAGAATCGGGCTGGAACAAATCGGCTATGACAATATGGCATGTGCGAGCATATGGGGCGCGCATGGGCAGGGAGAAGAGAAGAGGAGAGACACATGACAGAATCGATCGGCCCATCCATCCATCCATTTTACCCTCTCTACTGAATGTACGTGTGGTGCTACTACCACGGCAGCTTAGAGCTAAGCAACCACGTTAGTTGACCTTGGTGCAGACCCGGCGGATCTCGGCGTCGGAGCCGGCGGTCTTGACCCCGATGCGGCCGAGCTTGGCCATAGCGGCGACGAAGGCGTCGAAGAAGGCGGTCTGGTTGGACGCGAAGTGGTTGACGGTGGCCCGGGAGCGGCGGTCGGCGAAGAGCACCTGGTCCGACGACAGCAGGCCCTTCTGCTGCTGCAGCGTCTGGTAGTAGCCGTTGTCGAACCTGTTGGGCGTGACGGCGTCCAGCATGGCCACCGTGGCCGGGCTGTAGTTGAGCGGGCACGTCCCCCGCATCTGCCGCAGGAACGCCAGGTTCATCGGCGGGCTGTACTGCGGCCGCGCCCCCTTGAAGGTGTACAGCCGCCGCACGAACTTGTCGCAGTGCGTCACCCCGATCGTGTGCCCCCCTGCACCGCATTCGTCTTCCACGTCAGTAACTGCCTACTATCTATCTTGAGCGGCTAATAATTCAATTCAGAGGGAATGTTTTGGCGTGATGTTGCCGAGGCCGGAGGAGATCAACAATCAATCAATCAGGCCGTACAACTGACCTGAGAGGGCGATCATGTCGGTCTGGGTGAGGCCGTTGGCGGCGAAGAGCTTGTTGAGCTGGTCCAGGGAGAAGCCGGCGCCGGGGAGGCTGTGCTTCACGACGGCGCGCGTGCCCACCTTGCCGTCCAGCCGCCCCAGCTCCACCGGGTACGACGGCCCTCCCGCCTGCATCATCATCAAACCAAAAACCAGAATCATCATCAGTACTAGTACTCCGGTGAGGTCATTACAGCACAGCTCTGCAATCAAGCACAGTACTTCTACGTACGCGCTCGAGCAGAGCTTCCGGCACGGCCATACCCTCTGACTTTGCAATCCCTGCCATACCCTGCCTTTGAGTCACTGACAGGTGGGCCCCATACTTTGTGGGACCCGTGTGTCAGTGACTCAAAGGTAGGCTTGGCCACGGCAGGGGATCCTCGTCCCAATAATTGACGGATTAATTCCGCAGCAGCTCTACCGCTGCCGCCACCACTGCGACGGCTCGGCGGGTTGGTTGCCGTACGTACGCGGTTCATTTACGCGGCCGAACCGTGTGTACGCACCACGCCGGGAGACGCTTTTTTCACCGGGGCGGCTGGACACGGTCAGGTCAGAAGAGGAGGCGGACGGCGCAGCAGTAGAAATAACTCGCCCCCGTCGCGTCCGTCCCCACGCCGCGCCCTCTGGACTCTGGAACGCTGCTGCTGCTACTGGATGGACGAGTAAATACGACAGCGGAGTTCCGACCGGCTGGGACCACGACCGTGTCGGCCCCGAAATTTTAGCGCCAAAAGATCCCGACTTTTCGAGCTTTTGGAGTGCCCAAATCGAACCAGCTACTCCAAAACTGTGCGATGAAACACCAAGGAATGTTTTTTTTTGAAACAAAAACAGCAAAGAATGTTACTCTCCTCGGTTACTCCTACGTACCACAAGTGGGATCGATGTGGTAGCGAGTGACATTAATACTGCTTAATCTAGTTGTAGTCCTCCTAGTAGTAGTACGTGATCCAGTACAAGTATACGAGTAGTAGTTGTTTGTTGGGCGGCGGCAGTTAATCCAATCCTAGCTAGCTGCTGTATGCTGGTGGCAATGGTTTCGGCACCACCGAGGTTGCGGCGCGCGCACACAAGCTCCGGGCATGGCGCGTGGGCGCGTACGTACGTGCTCCCGGCACAGGGAGAGGCGTAACTGCGTCGTCACTGACTCACAGCTAAGAGAGAGAGAGAGAGAGAGAGAGAGAGAGAGAGAGAGAAGGCTCGTGGCTACGGCTGCCCAGAGAGCTCCAGAGCGCCAGTGTGCGCACACGGCGTGGGACATGTCAGCCCCATCCATCCATCATATAGCTGTCTCTCGGTGTGCAGATGCTGCGCGGTTAGCCCTAATAAACACACACGGAGAGCCGGGCTAAGTGAGGGTTTAGGCGCACGCTTTGTCAGCCCACCTCCTAATTGACCCCGCGCGGCGTCGCCGTCGACCGACCAAAGAAAGCGGCGGCGCGGAGAGAGACGGGACGGGACTAGCTATGCGCGTGCGCGGGTGGCGTTCGTACCTGCTGGACGACGTCGCGGGTGGCGAGCGCGAGGATGTCGGCGCAGGAGACCTTGTTGGAGCAGCCGGCGTCGGCGTCCACGGCGGCCTTGGCGCGCGTGATGAGGTCCAGCGCGTCCGGCGACAGCGTCGTGTCCGCGCCCGCGCTGTGCTCGTCGCCTGGCCCGGAGATGAGCACCGAGGCGTCGCACCCCTGCACACCCCCATCACATCAACCATTCGATTAATCGATGCAAGCAACAGTCAGACACTAGAGGCAAGCTCTGGTTTTTGTATGCGGCGCGCGTACCCTGACGAAGCAGTCGTGGAAGAAGAGGCGGAGGGTGCCGGGCGCGGCGTTGAAGGTCTCCTGCAGCTTCTGGGTCACGGCGCCGCGGACCAGCGCCTCCACGTTGGGGCACGTCTTGGCGTAGTAGTTCCGGCTCAGCCCCGCCGCCGCGACGCGCGGCGCCGCCGTCGCCAGCAGCAGCAGCACGCCGACGACGACGACGACGACGAGGAGCAAGCTCTCCCGCCGCGACCGCAGCTGCAGCCCCCTCGACCTCATTGCCATCTACTATAGGAGCTGCCTGTCTCCCTCTCTTGGACTCTTAACTAGCTCTTCTTCCTCTGCCTGTCCTTAATTGATGCTTGCACTTGCCGCTGCCCTCACACACACACTCTCCCTCCCTGTAGCTAACACTCGGCGTGCCTTAAGTGAGGAGAGAGGCGGGCGCGCGCGCGCTTATATAGATGGGGAAGATGAGATGAGCTGGGCGTCGCCTCGCCTCGCCCCGCCGGCGAAGGAGCTGGCTAGGACTAGACTCGAGACCAAGGGTGGAGTGCTACGAGCTGCAATGATGTGGACGAGGGAAGGAGGAGTGAGAGAATATCAAGGCATCGGCATGGGGACACGCCCTGCCCGGCTCCGCACGCACTAAAGAGGGTGTTTGTTTTCACGGATTTATTAGTTTAGGGACTTAAATAAGTTCTTATAAATTCCATCTAAACCAAACAAAAAGAACTTATAGAGACTTAAAGTTGGTATTTGAGACTTATGAATTAGACTCTTAAGAAGGGACTTATAGAGACTTACAGTTGTAATATGGTCTTATAAAGACTTATAAGTCCCAAGAACCAAACAGGTAGGGACTTGAGACTTATAAGTTGAGACTAAAAAAAAATCTTAAGACTTATGAACCAAACAAACAAAACCCCAACGCCAGCCCGCCAACGGCTGTGATCCTCTCTCTACTCCTCCTCGCCCTCATCAGAAACAAACAGAGGAACACTAAGCAACCACAGTCCAGATTAACCCACTAATTTAAAGGAATGCAGTACGCCGTGCACAGGCATTTCATCAGCCTGTGATTAAACTACGTAGGGGTGGCGCGACGATCCCAGCGGCCAACTTGATCACTGTTTGCTTCCGCGGAGCTCGCGTGCTTTGCTCCTCGCGCACGCCAAAACGTGTCACGTCACAGCTGTGCCCGCATCCGGCCCATGCATTTCGGCGCCACGGATAGGCTTTAGTATTCGAGTACCGGAACCGGCGGAGTCCCACGGGAAGGTTACCGGTCCGGAAAGAAGCTCACGGGCTCCGCCACGACGCCGCCGGTACCCGCCTGGGGACGGAGGAGGCGGCCAGGGGAGAGGCGTGTGCGTGTACGTGCGTGCTCACTGGTCAGGCCATGTGCCGGGTTCGCGGCACTGTGCAATCAGCTAGCTGTATCATGCCAATCGCGTACGTGACCAAGTTTCAGTTTCAGAAAAACAAACCGAGAGCTGTGCAGAAAAATGTTGCGTCCGGAACTCTAGATACCGCCGCCGCCTCGAGTCGAGGCCCACACGTACACGTAGGTAATACGCCACGGGTGCCGCGGGAAGAAGACGGGAAAAAAGTGAGACGAGCGGCGAGGACGGAAGAGAAGCCGAGAAAGTGAGGGTAGCGGAGTCAAAAAGGCCGGCCGGCGTGTTCTTCTTTTGCGGTTTGCGCATATATTCATTCCCGTGTGATCTTACGGGCATAGTTACTACTAAATCTACCACTACGGGGGTGGTAGTGGTGGTGTGGTGCTGCCCGTTATAGTGCACGAGACATCCTCTGCCTGCTTCTGTATGTTTGTTGAGGGAATCCGTTATTGAAAGAGGATAGTACAAAAATACCGAGGCACCATCACTGCTAACAATGGGAAGGTGCCCTCTCGAAAAAGAAAAGAAAACAATGAGTTGGGTAGGTACGAGTGATTCGTTGGTGGCTTTTGTTTAGAGTAAACTGACCGGAGTGAACAGATCGGGACTCGACTGCCGTGGTACACGACAGACTTTGCGGAAACCAGGTGCAGAGATGTGCGTTTTCTTTACACGGAATGAGGCACAGAGAGAGATGTCTGCTCTTTTTCCTCAGATTATTATAAGCAAATACTAGATGCCACCTCAATCATCAAGAATCTCTCACACATTTCCGACTCTGTTTAACGAAAGCAGTACACATTCACCCTGTGCGTTCGGTTTATTCGGTTTAAATGGTTTGATTTATACGGTATTAATACTTCAGTAAATATGGTATGAAATTAAAATACGATTCGGTTTCAGTATATACCAAATTATTTCGGTATGGTTTCGGTATATACCATAAAAACCAAAGTTGACGCGAATTTGGAAATGACGTAATAATAATTAGCAAATTTATGACTCAAAACACATACTATTCTACACAAATAGTATATGACTATATATATAAGTATATATGCATGCATTGATTCATCTGTTGATGGTTATGGACGTGCTTAGCATTTTAAAAATAGAAAAATGACTATGTTACAAGAAAAAATTACATGCTTAGTAGTGCATTTGACTCATGTACAAGAAAAATGACAACTTGTATGGTTGTTCATCTCAAGAAATATAAATTTATTTTTTACTTCGGTTTATTCGGTTAACCGTTCGGTTTTCCGGTATATACCATAAAAACCAAGTTCAAATCGGTATGAAAAGTTCATACCATACCGAAACCAGAAACCATAAAAACCATAAAATTGTTTCGGTTCGATTTATTTTCGGTATGGTTTTTCGGTTCGGTTTTTAAATGCACAGAGTGAGTACACATATAGTGCTTTCGTTGTTCTTTCACGGGTTGGGCCATTTCGCAAGTAATTCGTGTTTGATTCTCCACAATCGATCGAGGAGCAGTTTCCCTCCATTAGAAAACGATTCTCAGCGACTGAAAAAACGCGTACTAGTACGTTTCTCTTAACGCGGGTACGTGCTTGGCGAAGAAGGAAAGTGGTACGGTTCGATCGAAGTGGAGGGAAAGCACCAAAGCAAGCAGACGCACCTCTCGGGACGGGGCTGCGTCGACCTGTATAGAAATTCAGGTCACATCCGGGTGATAGGCAACCCACTGGAACCAAATCTCCTTGGAATTTTCGGTCTTGTGTGGCTGCGGAATAAAGAGCGCCCAGCTTTCAGGCTTTAGCAACACACGAGTGGGTTTATCATCCTCCTCCGAGATTTGTCACTGCACTAGGCATATCTTGCAGTGAAGGGTCACCGCATTCTCATTCCCGTTGCTTTCGGTTGGGCGTTATAGAATTTGGAATCCCTAACAGATGTTGCTGTTTCCCGTTATTAATTTCATCTTTGTCCCGTGCAGAAGTGTGTAATGTTGGACACGGATATGCAGTTTCCAGTACTATTACACTATATCCTCGAAAGAATCTCGGAGAACGAGCCGTGCTCCCTGTGAGGCACATCTGATTCCCGTTAACTGAAATTCAGTGCCGTCGCATGGAATGGCTCGTATGGGCTATACACGAAGTAAAGCAAAGAAATTATGCCGCGGGTTGCTCTGGATTACAAGTTCTGCTGGAATATGCTTGTTCCAACCGGCCAAGTAATGCTCGTTTTCTCTTTTCAGCTGATTAGACACAAGAAATCTTTTGCACAAAATATTGTCCGTATCCTGCATGCAGTGTTGTCAAGTCGAGTAGAAGTGAGTGCCAAGGCGAATGATTAAAGAGAGCACAGGCTGATCAATTCGTGTAGAGTATGAGGAGGGCGCAGTGCGGCGTTCCGAGACCAGTCGGTAGGATAATCGGACGCTTTAACGGTAACTGCTTTGGAAAAAGCTTGACAGTTACTACTACAAGTGTAAAGTGCCTTCTTCCAGAACCCCAAAAAGAGTGGATAGTGTCTGAGAAAAACAATCCGGTCCGGTCGTAGTGGGACGCACGGTGGAGGTCGCAATTAATTATATATCTCGCGGATATATAACGCGCGCTGCGAAAGCGCGACAGTAATCACCACTGACGTAGCTTGGACGGCAAAAAGGCCCGGCAAGCCATGATTAAAAAACAGGGGTTAGAGGATGATTACAAGATCTTCCAACGTGCGATGCGAGACACAAGACACAACGGCCGGGGAGCAGATATAGATATACACCTCCCGATCCCGAACCACTATAATTTCATTTGCCTTTTCGAGAAAACTGACCGCATGTCCGCAATCCATCGATCACATGTCCAAGGAAATTTATCAGTGGTAGTACTCCGTATATGGCTATATTGTTGGTTCTGTTGCGATCCATGAAGCATGTCGTTGCGTACGTGCGTGCGTGCGCACGCATAGAATCGCGCAGCTAGCTCCGGCATTCATCCTCGTGACGCCTAGCTAAAACCCTAGCCGCGCGTACGCGCGTACTACCGCGTGAAGCTCTTGACGAACCAAGGCCATCAATGTTCGCTCGGCATTCAGGCCGGGCCGCTAATCGGTAAGGCGGCGCGCTCAATGATCGATGTTACACCCGGCCGGTCTTTCTTGAGCCGGCGCCTGGATACATTGACCACCGATGGGAGCACGCACGCACGTACGGGCGTCGCACGCGCCGGCGCCGGATCCCGGCGGAGCGCGGCGCCCGCGGTCTCCGTCCGATCGGCATGGGCCGAGGCGAAGGCACGCAGGGCGTGTGATCCCGCCGTTCGGAGCGGCGATTGACGCATTCACGCGATCTATGCATCGATCGTGACGGAGGAGAAATCTTAAGTGGAGTCGCCGTCCGGTCGTTGAGGACGGACGCACGCGCGTACCGTGTTGTTTTCGCGCCCATGTCGGCCACCACGTCCGTCGTTTCTGCCGCGGATTCCATCGCATGCACCCGGCCGCCCCCGTGGGTGCCCTGCCTTGTGCGCATCGTGGTGGATGGATGTGGCCGTCCGTCCTGCTGGGATATCGGATGTTCTGTCACCAATGTACATGTACGATCTTATCCTTCCCAGCAGGCTAAGCATTCGTGCATCTATTCATTCCTACTCTATGTGTGAAGTGAATGTTGAATGTTGTCCGCTCTAAATAAAGTTGATCATCATGAAAGCGTTCGTCGGATTCGTACGTGCAAATCCCATCCCGCAATGCGCCGAGCAGCGCTCGCTCGCCCGCCCGTGAGCTTTAGGCCGAACCCATTCGCGCCATGCGCTGTACTGCGCGCGCTCACAGCCTGGTTATTAATGGAGTACGCCCGTGAGCAAGTCGACCAGCAAAGCAGCCCAGTGACGATGCCTTTTGAAGAAAGCTCGGATAGACGATGATTCTGAGGAGTGAAAGTGAATGGTCCGCTCGCGAGAGAAGAGGTGTCGTCGTAGACGCGATCATACCGGTCCAGACGGGGATAATTGGTCCACATCGTCTCATGCGCACGTGTCTCCCTTGGGTCGGCGCTAGCGAACGTACGTAGTACGCTCGGCGCACGGGCGCGCGCAATGGCTGGCTGGCGAGCGGCGACGCATCATTGGCGGGAAAAGGATATTGCATGCGGCAGGGCCACCGGAGGCCAGGGGTTGGCGATGCATATCCATGCATATAGCCATGTGCATCTTTCGTTCTTTTCCATCCCAATCATTCCGCCCTGATCTTGGACTCGTGTACGGCACTTCTCCTTCATACATGTCCAACGATTCGCCCCCCTGCGGCTGCCTCGCCCTGCATGATATACTTGGTAGTATACTACAAAGTGCACCCGCATCAACTTTGGGTTGCTTTACGGGTGTCACTCTCTGGTTGTCTGAAACATTATTTCTTTTTTTGTGGGGATATATAATAGTCTCCGAAATAATAATACAGAAGAAAATATAAGCTTGTGTGTGTGTGTGTGGGGGGGGGGGGGGGGGGGGGTGCATTTCATATACATGCACCAACATTGGTAAGGCCTAACTATCTTCGAGGATAAGCAAAGGTAGAGAGTAGAGTGCCTTTAGCGGTGTCTCCCGCGTCTAGCGGCGCACGTCAAAACTGCAAAACACACGACTAGTAGAGTACTAGTACTACATATACATAGGCATACGCAAGAAAAGCACTTTCGACGGACGGACGGACGGACGGATAGTGCTCTGGATATGGCATGGGTGCATTTTAACTCTGCGCGCCGAATGCCAGGCTGGAAATCGTTGGATATGCGAATGCGAGCGAGCCTGGCCCTACACGACCGAATAATCGCCTGGATGAGGCCGGGGCTACTTGCTCACAAGGTGTGCCATGGAACCACGGACAGCCGTCGAGCTACATACACGAGAATGTCTACTAGCGCACCGGACAGCGACGCTCCAACAGCCCCTACAGCGGTAAACAGCCTACGGGCGACGCCGCCGGCCGATGCGGTGCAGCTTGTTGCCCGGATTCGTGCCGTGATGCATCCATCCGCTGCTAGCTAGCCAGCTTCTGTTTGGTTTGCTGCGTGCACAGTGCACTCCGTGACATGCTCTCGTTCATTGGCGAGGTGCAGGCTTTGGTCGACGGAGCTGTGAGGTACATAGAGCAGTGAGCAGTGACCAAGCAACTACTACCTACGTACCTCTGCCCAACATGGACGGACCGCACAAGCGCAACCGTCTCCGCGGCCGCACCACCTCTAGCTCGCCGGTCGTCACGAGCCGGCTAATGGCTGGCCTGATATGAGTACACCCGAGATCAACTGATGCCTATGCAATCTAGAATTACGTACGTTGGATCTGACGATACCAGCCGCTGTCCCGTGACGACGAGATGGGCTCTCTGACCCGACTGATCTCGTGGCGAACATGCGCTCGTGCCCGGGCGCGCCGAGCGGAGCCAACATGACTCCCAGGAACGACCGCTACACGAGGGATTAGGAGGCGCGCGCGCCCACCTGCTCCCACGTACCCCTGTCCGGGTCCGCGGCGCTCGGCAGTCGGCACCCATGGACCGGCGTGCGCATGTCTCCCTCTGCGTGCGCGAAACCGATCTGGGTCTTGGAATGTTGCGGACCTGCCAACCAGGTCTGCAGAGGCTAGCGCGGCTCGATTGTTGTAACAGTAACATAAACTCATCAAATCTGAGAAACGGGTGTGCGAGGACACAAATCTCTCGTGCTCCATATATAGCACTGCCACAGTAGAGGGAGAAATATTATTTGCAAAAGACTACAAAGGCGATAATAAAAATCACAAAACTCGTAGATCACTCCCCTCACCTCTCATAGCTGATGTGGCATCCGGAGGATAGCGTATCAAGGAAATCTTCATCAACTGCGGCTGTTTCACAAATCCCGCGCCTTGTTCTGTTCACGATCTTATCTTCTCATTCTCCTCTGCTTAAGAGGAAAAACACGACAGGTCTGACACGCCCGCGCGATTTTGGGCCTAGTAACCAGTTTTCATGTTGTTGTTTTCCATGTTCTGAAAAAACATTATTTACATATTTTCCATCAATTTTTCTTTTCTTTTTAATTTCATGTGAAATACTCCACTTATGTTTGTGGTTTTCGTATGAAATAGTTTTTAAATGACTTTTAATAATTGTCCGTGAATTTTCAAAAAAATCATTCAGTAAATATAAAAAAGTCTACTAATTTTTAATAGCATTCATAATTATTCATAAATCTTGGAAATTTTTATATGATTTTAAGAATTTATAAATAGTTAAGGAATGTAAAAATATATTCAAAAGCGTAAAACTCATGAATTGTAAAAGTACTTATTCACAATTATTTTTAGAAAATTCAAAAACTTTGAACGTTTTCAATTTTCTAAAATGAGCATGTATTTTTAAAATAAATTTGTGCAATTTTATAAATTTCCATGCATTTCCCTAATTATTAATGCATTTACAAATGTGCATATACTAGAAAAATCGAAAAGAATAAAATATTTAAAAATATTAAAAAGAGTGTAAAAATGGAACTTTAATTAAAGAACAAAAATACATAAATAAAGAAAGAATAAAATTAGAAAACAAAAATACAAATTAAAGGGAAGAAAAAAAGGAAAAGAAAACCAGCACCACTAAAATAGCGAAAACACCTTGTAGTGTAGAACTGTGGCCTATTAAGCAACAGCATCGGTCGAGTTTTTACTGCGCCTCTATGTGTCTCGCTTATAGCAGCGATGTAGGTAGATTTTTTTTTTGAGATCTCGCCAAACTTTATTAACCAACACGAATGTTCATAGGTACACGGTTCGGGTCATGGGGGGAACCCAACCACACATGTCTATCTAGACCAAGATTACAAGCAAATTTGGCAAGATTATGAACTTCAAAATTGTGGTTCCTAAGCTCGTGAATATAAGAACATGAGGTAAAACTTCTTCTCCGCTCCATTATTTCATGCACCACCGCTGCATGTGGTCCTCTTGTTCCCAGGTTGATGTCTCTGATCACTCCAAGACAGTCCGATGCCATCAATAAGTTTGAAACGCCGAGATCCTCCGCCAAGGCCAGTGCTTCCCTACACGCAAACGTCTCCAACATCGTTGGATCGGAAATGCCCCCGATCACTCGAGCTGATTATCCCATGTATAGCCCTGTATGATCCCTGCACACTGCTGACACCGCTCCCCCACGTCGATGACGGGCCACTGCTGCATCAACATTCATCTTCATGACACCCTCGGGAGAGGCCATCCATGTGTTTGGCAAGACTTGCCGTGGTACTCCGCTGTTTTTCCTCTCCCCAGCTTTGGGTAGTTGGGCTAGATCTTGAATATGATGAATGACGAAGTTTGTTGTGGAGACTGAAAAATACCCTCGTAAACTGCCTTTCTCCTCGCATACCAAATAGCCCAGAGAGAGACTGCCATTGATACAAAGCTAGAGTGATCAATAGTATCCCTCATTGCAAACAGCCAGTTCTTCGCTCCCGTTTCTCTGTTTTCCGCCATCATCGTCCCCAGCTCCGGTTCGGCTAGTGCCCATGTACACCTCGCCGAGGTGCAAGACAGTAGCGCATGACGCCAAGAGTCAAGCGCCCCGCAGAGAGGGCATGCATCGCCGGTCGCCATGTTTCTCCTATGCAGTACATCCGTAGTTGGCAGAGAATGCCGTGCCAATCGCCACAGGAATACCTTGATCTTCAATGGAACGTTGATGCCCCAAAGCTTCGACCAGTCCTTCTCATCTCTCTCATTACTAGATACTCCCGCTTCTTCGTGCAGCCATCCTTCCCTCTCGGTTTTTGTTTTGATCATGAACTTATATGCCGATCTTACAGAAAACTTTCCCTTCTTATCCGGATGCCAAGCCCAGAAGTCTTCAATGTTCCTTGTACAGACGGGCAGTTTAAGAACTGCCTCTGCATCAATGGGCAAGAAGATGGTCCTTACAAGCTGTTCGTTCCATGATGCCATCGCTGGTAACAACAATTCAGAGACCATCTGGGGAGGGTTTGTCACCCTTGATATAATTGGACGCAGCGACGCTTCTTTGGGTATCCAGTTGTCATCCCAAATATTCGTCGTTTGTCCGTTGCCAATCCTGAGGATTAAGCCCTGTTTTAGAATATCTCTCCCTTCTAGAATAGCTCTCCAAATCTGCGAGGGCTTTGATCCTAGTTCTGCATTTAGAAAATTGGTGCCCGAAAAATATGAGGCTTTCAAAATTCTGGCACTAAGGGGTTCACGCTCTTGTAAGATCCTCCATGCTTGCCTTGCCAAAACTGCAAGGTTGAAGAGTTTGAAGTCTCTGAATCCCAATCCTCCCAAGTATTTCGGTCTTGTCATCACCTCCCAAGACACCCAAGCTGGTTTTCTCTTGCCCTGCTTGCACCCCCACCAAAATTTTCTTATGACGGAGTTCAAATGGTTACATAGTCCTCTCGGGAGCTTAAAGCAGGACATAGAATAAACTAGTATCGCATGTGCCACAGATTTTATCAGTACATCTTTACCTCCAGCCGATAAACATTTACTCATCCATCCTTTTACCTTGTCCCAGACTCGATCGCTTAGATACTTGAACGTGCCCATTTTTGAGTGACCCACGTCAGTAGGCATACCTAGGTATCTGTCACTCAAAGATTCATTAGGACATGCAAACATCCCTTAACTGCATCCCTGACTATTTGTGGGAACCCCTTGCTGAAAAAATAGAAGATTTGTCCCTGTTTATCCTTTGGCATGATGCCATACAATAGGTTTCCAGTAGGTTTGATACCTTTTCTGCTCCATCAACACTCGCCTTGAAAAACAGCAGGCTATCATCCGCGAATAAAAGATGATTCACCGACGGAGCCGTCGGAGTCACCTTAATGCCGCTAAGGTGGGATGATTCATTCTGAGACTTCATCAGGCAAGAAAGGCCCTCTGCTGCTAATAAGAAGAGGTATGGAGATATTGGATCTCCCTGCCGAATCCCTCGGGTTGGTTTAATTCCTCCAACCGAGTTCCATTGAATAAAATCGAAAAAGAGACAGTGCTCACCATAGACATAACAACTTTAATCCACTATTCTGCAAAGCCCAATTTCCTCATTATTGCTTCCAGATAGCTCCATTCCACCTTGTTATATGCCTTCATCATGTCCAATTTCAGGGTGCAATGGTTGTTTGCTTTTGACCTATTCTTTTTCATGAAATGCAGGCATTCATAAGCTGATATAATATTATCATTAATTAGCCTCCCTGGCACAAAAGCTGATTACTCCTCAGAGATGATATCTGGAAGTACCACCTTCAATCGGTTTGCAAGAACTTTCGAAGCTATCTTGTAGAACACGTTACAAAGGCTTATAGGACGAAATTGTGATAAGAGGGTTGGGTTAGCTACCTTCGGAATTAGTACGAGCAATGTATCATTCACACATGAAGGGCTTTCCTCCCCTCGAACAATGCCCAAAACTGCCCGTGTGACAGCCTCTCCACAAATATCCCAGTGACGCTGAAAAAAATGTGCTGGAAACCGGTCCGGTCCCGGGGCCTTTGTAGGAAACATCTGAAAAAGTGCACATTTTACCTCTTTCTCTGTATATGGCGAAAGTAGTTTCTCGTTCATCTCTTGCGCCACTTTTGCGGGCACATGTTGCAACACATCGTCAACCCCTTGAACTCCCTCCGACGTGTACAAATTTTTGTAAAATTCCATCGCAAGTTGCTGCATCTCCATAAGGTCGTCAGTCAACTGTCCATCTTGTTTCATCAAAGCTTTTATTAAGTTCTTCCGTCGCCGCATCGAAGCCCTGAGATGGAAAAAACGAGTATTGCGGTCCCCCTCAGACAGCCACTGCACTCGAGATCTCTGACGCCACATTAGCTCCTCTCAAAGATACAGTTCAATCAGGCGGTCATTCGTCTTAATTTCAATGTGGCTTGGGCCAACTCTACCTGGGTCATTCCTTAAGTTCTCCAAAGATTTCTTAAGCTTTTTTATCTCATTCCTCACACTGCCAAACGTCATTTGGCTCCAAACTCCCAGGTTGTTGGACAAATCCAGGAGGTTGGACCGCACCTGGGCGGCCGTCAAATTAGGGCCGTTCGGCTCCCATGCACCCCGAACTGTGGAAATCAGCTGGTCATGAGTATCCCACATGCATTCATATATGAACATTTTCATTCATTTTTTCCTGTTGGCTGGAGGAACAAGCTTAAGATGGATAACCGAATGGTCCGATGTTGCCGCTGATACATGCTCAATAGCAGCCAATGGAAACTGTGAACACCATTGGCCTGACCCGAGAGCCCGGTCCAATCTCACTCTAGTGTAGGATCCTCCTGTAACCTTCTTCTCGAAAGTCCATTTTCGTCCTTGAAAGCCCAGATCCACGAGACCACATACGTCCACTGCATCACGAAAACCTTGAATTTGTGTTTGACTCCTCTGACCGATACCATCATGCTCATCATATTTGAGGACTTCGTTGAAATCCCCAATGCAGACCCACGGCATATCGTGGAGAGAAGCCAGATTTTTCATTGTATCCCATGTTCTATGCCGAAGGTGAGTTTGGGCCTCCCCATAGAAACAAGAAAGTCTCCATGGCTCACCCTCCAAATCAGATACCTAACATCTATGTGATATTGCGAGTAGCCCAAATTCCCCACCTTTATTTCATTATTCCAGTACATCACGAGTCCACCACTCCTACCCGTGGAACTAACAGCAAAAGAGCAATCAAAACCTAAAGTACTAGCTAAATTTTCAGCTCGATCTCTATTTATTTGTGTTTCCAATACACAGAGTACTTTAGGGGCAAACTTTAGCGCAAGCTCGCGCAACTCTTGAACTGTCGGGGTGTTGCCTAAACCCCGGCAGTTCCAACTTAAGAGATTCATTGTGCTCGGCAGCACTCCTCGGGGGAGCCCGCCGTTGTCGCATCATTAGGTGTTGCACTCACTCCCATATCCCTGTCATGTACCTCTGGTTGTCCTTCCTTGTCATCTTTCTTCTTCCTCTTATATTCCTTCCTTGGTGACACATACACAGGCGGGAGCGGGGGAACAGGAGGCAGTTTGTCCCGAACCACTAGCGAGGACCCCAAGCCACCCGCTGCTTCATCATCCGTCTTGCTTCCATTCTCCCGCGCTCCTCTTTTGTTTGACTGAAACACAGTGTCTTCCGTTGCCACTGGCTGCCTGCTAGTCTTCTGTACCAAGCTCACATCCATCTCCTTCGGGCTCTCATAAGTAGCAGCAGAGTCAACCTTCTCGTTATGGTCCTGGACCTGCGGCTGCCTTTGTTCGTGTTGCTGGTGGTGTGACATATTCATGCCGTCTCCTTCCTTTGCCTTCCCCTCCAAATCATCTGCTGCGGGATGGGCCTGCGGCGGTCTTGCGTTAAAACACCAGCTCTGATTCGGATTATATTGTTCTCTTCCTCTGCCGCGTCCCCCCATAGCAAAACCTCCTCTCCCCCTCTGAGATTGAGCATACCCCCTTCCTGTTGATCGAACTCTCACATTATCTGCAAATAAGAAAGCACCCCACTCAAAGGTTGATTCATCGTGAACCCCGTTGTCACACTCCTCGTGCCAATGCCCAAACTCTCCGCAATTATAGCAGAATATAGGTAGTTTCTCATACTTGACTTGATATTTCACCCTCTCATCACCTTTCTTTCCAGTGACAAACCTCTTAATTTTTGCATTCACATCTATCTTCACTCTGACTCTCATGAACTCGCCGAAAAAACCAGCCGGCAGCTTTAGTTGCACCTCCATCACCTCACCAATCCGTGAAGTCAACCCTCTCACCGCCTGTTCAATAAGAAAATTGTCCGGCAGACGATGGATCTGAGCCCATACCTCGATCTTATCCAGCTTGAACGAGTCGGGGTTTTTGAACCCATCATATTCCTCCAAAATCACAGCCTGATCCCTAAACAGCCATGGACCATCTAGCATAGCTTTCTTCCAATCCGCAAGGCACCCAAACTGCGCTGTAAATAGGTTCTCCCTGATCTTCCTCCAGACTACCGCCTTTGCCGGGTTCCAGGCTGCCCTCATATCGCCATAGAGTGCATTAGGGATAAAAGTTTTTGATGTGTGCACCCTAGCGATCGCCAGCCATTGCGCCGGTTCCATCAAGTCCGGGAGTTCCTCCTCCCAAACAAAATCATCCTCTTCCTCCTCCTGCAAGGTAAGGCGAGCGATGTAGGTAGATGGCTGCCTTCCCTGCGAGCACACCACAAACAAGGAGCCGGTGGTGGTCGGCCTAGTAGGGACGTGGGCCGTCGGGCTTTCATCACGTTAATTAATTTTTTTGTTTATATTTTTAGTAAATGTATTTAAAAAACTTTAATTTATTTAAGAAAGTCAAAACATGAATTTTCAAAAATAAATCTTAACATGAAAAATGTTAGCAAAATTGAAAATAAATAATAGCTTTAGAAATACGTCCGTGACAATGAAGACATGTTTCTAACTTTTGAGAAAATCTATGTGAAAATCTTAAAACATGTGTATACGATGTAAAAAAAGGTTGTGCATAGTATAAAAAATGTTTCATATCATTAAAAAATGTACGTGACATTTTGAAGAAATTTTCCTGTGTTTAAAACAAAAATGTTTGTAACATTTACAAAAATGTTTGTAACATTTACAAAAATGTTTAAACAAATGTAAGAATGTTCATGTTGTTTTTTTATTACCATTGAAAATATGTTACAATTTGTATTTGAAAATGTTGTTGACCATGTATTAAAAAATTGTTCAAACATGCATTGATAGAAAAATGTACAATGTGCATTAGAACAATGTTCAACGTGTATAAAATAATGTTTCATGTATACACTAGAATATATTGTGGACATGTGTTAAAAAAAGAAAACCAGTAATCTGACAAATAAATAAAAAGAAAATAGAGAAACCCTAAGATTAATGAAAAATGCCAAGAAAGAAACAATAAAAAATATAACAAAGAAAGCCAAAAAATAAACAAAGCAAACCGTACCGGTGATGCAATAGCGAGCGGGCGATGAATGCACCAACTCTTTTATAAAGAGACATACCCATAGGATTTTTGTATGCTGTTCTATAAGCCCAAAGTGCATCATCTAATTTTTTAGATCAATTCTCCGGGACCCGTTGACAGTCTTTTGCAAGATTAATTTTATTTCTCTATTGCTAAGTTCAACTTGACCACTAGACTGAGGATGATAGGCTGATGCAATTCTATGGTTAACATCATACTTAGTAAGCATTTACGGAAAGCACAATGAATAAAGTGTGAACCACAATCCATCATTAAATATCTAGGGACTCCAAACCTTAGGAAAATAACTTCCTTAAGCATTTTAATAGAGGTGTTGTGATCAACACTACTGGTTGGAATAGCTTCTACCCATTTAGTAACATAATTAACAGCGACCAAAATATGTGTATACCCATCAAATCCCAAAGCATCAAATGATTCAACGGTAAGTGAATAATTCATAGGCATTTCTTGACGCTTACCGATATTACCTATTCTTTTGCATTCATCATAAGATAAGACGAACTTAGGGGCGTCCTTAAAGAGAGTAGGCCAATAAAATCTAGATTGCAATACCTTGTGAGTAGTTCTATCTCCAACATAATGCCCTCAATAAGCTTCGGAGTGACATTTCCATAATATTTGCCCATGATCATGCTCAGGTACACAACGTCTAATAATACCATCTACTCCTTCTTTATAAAGATATGAGTCATCCCAAAAGTAATGTCTTGGATCATAATTTTTTTCTTTTGTTGATATGTAAAGCTAGGTGGTAAATATTTAGCAACAATGTAATTAGCATAGTTAGCATACCAAGGAGTGTTATTAGCAACATTTATTGCAGCTAACTGCTCATCAGGAAAACTATCATCAATAGGTAGTGGGTCATCAAGCACATTTTCAAGCCTAGACAAGTTAGCATCTACGGGGTTCTCGACTCCTTTTCTATCAGTGTTATGTAAATCAAATTCTTATAGCAAGAGAACCCACCGAATAAGTCTAGGTTTAGCATCTTTCTTTTCCATAAGATATTTAATTGCAGCATGATCGATGTGAATAATTACTTTTGAATCAACAATATATGATCCAAATTTATCACAAGCAAACACCACTACTAAGAATTCTTTTTCAGTAGTAGCATAGTTTCATTGAGCATTGTCTAGAGTTTTACTAGCATAATGAATAACATTCAGTTTCTTATCAACTCTTTGTCCTAAAATAGCACCAACATCATAATCACTAGTATCACACATAATTTCAAAAGGCAAGTTTCAATCAGGTGGTTGAACAATAGATGCAGAAATTAAGGCTTTCTTGAGTGTTTCAAAGGCTTCTAAACAATCATCATCAAAAACAAAAGAAATATCATTTTGCAAAAGATTCGTAAGAGGCCTAGAGATTTTAGAAAAGTCTTTGATAAATCTCCTATAGAAACCAGCATGACCTAAGAAACTACAAATACCTTTGATGTCTTTAGGACATGGCATTTTCTCAATTGCATCAACCTTAGCTTTGTCCACTTCAATACCTCTTTTAGAAATCTTATGACCCAAGACAATACCTTCATTAACCATAAAGTGGCACTTTTCCCAATTCAAGACAAGACTTGTTTGCTCGCATCTCTGCAAAACTCGGTCAAGATTGCTCAAACAATCATTAAAAGACTTCACATAGACAGAGAAATCATCCATTAAAACCTCAACAATCATTTCACAAAAATAAGAGAATATAGAAATCATACATCTTTGAAAGGTAGCAGGTACATTACATAAACCTATAAGCATAAGTTTCAAAGGGACAAGTGAAAGTGGTCTTTTCTTGATCAGGTTGAGAAATATGTATTTGTGAAAAACCAGAATATCCATCAAGGAAGCAAAAATATGTGTGCTTAGATAATCTTTCTAGCATTTGATCAATAAAAGGCAGAGGGTAATGATATTTTCTAGTTGCTTTGTTTAATTTTATAAAATCAATTACCATTCAATAGCCTGTAACAATTCTTTGTGGAATAAGTTCATTCTTATCATTAGGAACAACAGTAATACCTCCTTTCTTAGGGACACAATGAACAGGACTTACCCATCTATTATCAGCTATGGGATAGATTATACCTGCTTCCAGAAGTTCTAATATTTCCGTTCTTACCACTTCTTTCATCTTCGGGTTTAACCGACGTTGGTGATCAACACGGGTTTGGCATCAGGTTCCATATTAATTTTGTGCTAACATAGAGTGTGACTGATGCCCTTTAAATCATCAAGAGTATATCCAATAGCAGCTCGGTGTTTCCTTAGAACTTTCAATAATCTCTCTTCTTCATATTCTGAAAGGTTAGCACTAATAATAACATGATATAACTTCTTTTCACCAAGATAAGCATATTTCAAAGTGTCTGGAATTTTTTTAATTCAAACACAGGATCACCTTTAGGTGGAGGAGGACCTCCTAGAGTTTCAATAGGAAAATTGTGTTTAAACAAAGGACGTTGTTCAAAGAAAATCTTATCTATTTCATTTTTTTCATGCATATGTAAATCGTTTTCATGGTCTAGCAAATATTGTTCTAGTGGATCAGTAGGAGGCACCGCAATAGAAGTAAGACCAATTAATTCATCTTTACTAGACAAATCTTTTTCATGAAGCTTTCCACTAAACTTGGAAAAAATAAACTCATGAGACTCATCACCAAAACTAACACCGACAATTTGTTTCACACAATCTATTCTAGCATTAACGGTGTTCAAGAAAGGTCTACCAAAGATAATGGGACAAAACTCATCTTGTGGGGAACCAACAACAAGAAAATCAGTAGGGTATTTTATTTTTCCACACAAGACTTTAACATCTCTAACAATCCCAATTGGTGATATAGTGTCTCTATTAGCAAGTTTAATAGTAACATCTATGTCTTCTATCTCCGCGGGTGCTATGTCATTCATAATTTCTTGATATAAAGAATAAGGAATAGCACTTACGCTAGCACCTATGTCCATAGTTTTAAATAGACAGCTATAGCCATGCTATAGCTCCGTTATAGCTCTTTGAGGGTGTTGCCGCTAAATGATTTCATGTACAATTTGCCGCTATAGCCCGCTATAGCCCAGCTATAGCTGTTTTTAAGGGTCGCCGCTAAATGCCATAGCGCGCTATTTAAAACATTGCTATGTCACATAAACCATGATAACAATGATCTCCTATTTTAACCGAGACAATAGGCATGCCAACAACAGGTCTATGTTTATCCTTTTTATCAAGTTTGGCAATTCTAGCAGCTAGCTTCTTCATAGAAGTAAATAACATGCCCATCTACGTTTTCTTCCAGGAGATCCTTAATCATAGCAACACTAGGTTCTGCTTTGATTTGCTCATCAGATTTAGGTGTTCTAATATAACTTTTGTTAACCACAGTTGAAACTTTAGCGTGTTCCTTTATCCTAACAGGGAAAGGTGGTTTCTCAATATAAGTAGTAGGAACAACTTGATCAACGTTGTAAATTATGGTTTCCTCTTTAATTGGTATCAGTTCTTTAATTTCTTCTTTAATAGGTGGGTGATATTTAAATCACTTCTCTTTAGGAAGATCAACATGAGTAGCAAATGATTCACAAAAGGAGGCTACTATCTCAGAGTCAAGTCCATATTTAGTGCTAAATTTTTGAAAAGCATCGGTATTCATAAAAGATTTAACACAATCATACTTAAGTTTAATACCTGACTCTTTACCTTCGCCGAGTCCTTAATCTTCAGAATTGCGTTTAATTCTTTTCAAAAGATCCCACCGGAATTCAATAGTCTTCTTCATAAAAGAACCAGCAAAAGAAGTATCGAGCATAATTTGATCATTACGAGAAAGCCGAGCATAAAAATTCTGGATAATAATTTCTCTTGAGAGCTCACTAGCAAATATGCCCGTGCGTTGCAACGGAAGATAAAATACTATGCATTTAAAGTTAGTGAGAATTATATGTGTGCACACGAAAAAGAAACATTTAGCTTATCGGTTTCGCCGTGTGTGAAGGAATCAATCCGCTATTTTTCCATTCATAGATCGAGGGCATTTAAGAGTTTCATTACGTCATCGTACGTCAGAGAAGGCGCATGAGTTATTCAATCTACTATTCCTTTCAATCCTTTGAATCAAGGGGATTTTAAGGTATTAGTTTCTGAATATTCTAAGAAACATGAATAACTTTTTAAATGCTAAACAATTTTTTAAAAATTGACTACACTTTCGAAAAAACGCGAACATAATATGAAAGGAAACATCTTATAAAATTCAAAAAAATTTTATGAAAACACCAATTTTTTTAATAAAAACATGAATATTATTTGAATTTGTGACATTTTTTAAAATGGGAACATGTGTTGAGAATTCATAAGATTTTAGAAAATGTGTATCTTTTCTACACGAATATTATTTTTAATTTTGATATTTCACTAAACCAGGAATTATTTTGAAATTTGGAGCATTTTTCGAAATGCCATTTTCTTTTTCGAAATTCCAAACAATATTGAAAAATAATAATCTTTTAAAACAAAACGGACGAATTTTTGCAATTTTCAATTTTTTTAAAAATAGCAAAAAAATTGGAATTCTGAACATTTTCCAAATCTTGCTTTCTTGAGAATTTTTAATGTACGAAATAAATTCTAAAAGAAAAATAAACTTGGAAGGGGAAAAAGATATAAGAAAAGGAGATTAAAAACAGAAGTAAATCACAGAAAAAATAAACACTATATGAATTTGTGAACCGTTTTTTTAAACAGGATCATGTGTTTAGAATTCATAAGATTTTCAGAAAATGTGTATCTTTTATACACGAACATTATTTTTAATTTTCAAATTTCACTAAAACATGATTTTTTTTTCAAATTTGGAGTTTTTTTAAATGCAATTTTATTTTTTGACATCCCTAACAATTTTAGAAAACAATATTTTTAAAAAGGGGCAACATTTTACAATTTCCGAATATTTATTAAATGAGAAACAAAATTATGGAATTCAGAATAGTTTCTAGAATTTTCTTTTTTATTCTAAACATTTTTTTAGAATTTTAATTTACGAAATAAATTCTAACAGAAAAATAAACTTTGAAGGGAAAAAAGATATCAAGAAAGGAGAATAAAAATAGAAGTAAAACTCAGAAAAAAAGAAAAATGGGCCAGCCCATTATTGGTTGTCCCGTGCGTAACTCTGATTATTTGTCCCACCGTGCAGAAAATAGAGTTTTCCCAGCTGCATGGGCAGAAAAATAAGTGGGCTGGCTTTGCTGCGCCACCGCGTGCGGCCCATGTACGAAAATTCTTTTTCTAGCGGACAAACGCATAAAAATTTAGTACCGCCTCGGATAGAAAGAATTTTTTTCGACGGTGAACGGATGAAAAAATTGGCGAAACGCACCTTGCTTTATTAGTAGGTATAGATGATTGGGGCATGAATATAACATTCACTTAAGCCTCCCCCAAGCTAGAGCGATACTTTCTCCTTCACGAGGCCAAAAATTATATATATAATTCCGATCACGATGAACTAGATGTATAGGATAATTTTTTTTGATGGAACTGCAATTTCAACCGATTCCAATTCCAGGATCCAATATCATCGCATAGCCTATACCATGCCAATGCTTTTCCCTTCAAAGATAAAGGGAAAAACCTTCTTCATAACTGCATCTCCGGGTAAACCTGCAAGCTTGAACAATCCACAAATTTGTTATACATATATCAAGTGCATATCAGGATGTTCAGTTCCATCTCCTGCATAAGGATTGGCTAGCAGTTGTTCTATCATACCCAAAGGAATTTCATATTCAATATTTTCAGTAGGTGCAGTAGGTTGAGGGGTAGCTAATTGTGGTTCCGGTCGAGGTGAAGATACCCCGAACAAACCCCTCAAAGGTTTATTTTCCATAGTATCAAGTGACAATAAATTTTAGCACACTATACAAATGTTTCCTTACCAAATTCCACTTACCAAAGACGCTTCAGTTCCCGGAAACGGCACCAGAAAATAGCCTTGATGACCCACAATTATAGGGGATCAATTGTGGCTCTTTTCGATAAGTAAGAGTGTCAAACCCAACGAGGAGCAGAAGGAAATGACAAGTGGTTTTCAGCAAGGTAATGTCTGCAAGTGCTGAAATTGTAAGTAACAGAGTAGTTTGATAGCAAGATAATTTGTAACGAGCAAGTAATGATAGTAGTAACAAAAGGCCAGCAAGGTAGCCCAATCCTTTTGAGACAAAGGACATGCCAAAACGGTCTCTTATAATAAGCAAAGCATTCTTGAGGGTACACGGGAATTTCATCTAGTCACTTTCACCATGTTGGTTCGATTTGTGTTCGCTACTTTGATAATTTGATATGTGGGTGGACCGGTGCTTAGGTGCTGTTCTTACTTAAACAAACCTCCTACTTATGATTAACCCTCCTGCAAGCATCCGCAACTACGAGAAAAGTATTAAAAATAAATTCTAACCATAGTATTAAACTTTTGGATCCAATCGGTCCCCTACGGAATATAGCATAAACTAGGGTTTAAGCTTCTGTCACTCTCGCAACCCATCATCTAATTGCTACTCCATAATGCATTCCCTTAGGCCCAAATATGGTGAAGTGTCATGTAGTCAACGTTCACATGACACCACTGCTATCTCTTGAGCACTGCGTTGGTTTTCCCCGAAGAGGAAGGGATGATGCAGCAAAGTAGTGTAAGTATTTTCCTCAGTTTTTGAGAACCAAAGTATCAATCCAGTAGGAGGCTACGCGCAAGTCCCTCGTACCTGCACAAAACAAATAAATCCTCGCAACTAACGCAAATAGGGGTTGTCAATCCCTATAAGGCAACTTACGAGGGTGAGATCTGATAGATATGATAAGATAATTTTTTTGGTATTTTTATGATAAAGATGCAAAGTAAAATAAAGGCAAAGTAAATAGCAAAGTAGAGGAGAACAATATGATAAAGATAGACCCGGGGGCCATAGGTTTCACTAGTGGCTTCTCTCGAGAGCATAAGTATTCTACGGTGGGTGAACAAATTACTGTTGAGCAATTGATAGAATTGAGCATAATTATGAGAATATCTAGGCATGATCATGTATATAGGCATCACGTCCGAGACAAGTAGACCGACTCCTGCCTGCATCTACTACTATTACTCCACTCATCGACCGCTATCCAGCATGCATCTAGAGTATTAAGTTAAAAACAGAGTAACGCCTTAAGTAAGATGACATGATGTAGAGGGATAGACTCATGCAATATGAAGAAAACCCCAGCTTGTTATCCTCGATGGCAACAATACAATATGTGCCTTGCTGCCCTTACTGTCACCGGGAAAGGACACCGCAAGATTGAACCCAAAGCTAAGCACTTCTCCCATTGCAAGAAAGATCAATCTAGTAGGCCAAACCAAACTGATAATTTGAAGAGACTTGCAAAGATAACCAATCATACATAAAAGAATTCAGAGAAGATTCAAATATTATTCATAGATAGACTTGATCATAAACCCACAATTCATCGATCTCAACAAACACACCACAAAAAGAAGATTACATCGAATAGATCTCCACAAGAGAGGGGGAGAACATTGTATTGAGATCCAAAAAGAGAGAAGAAGCCATCTAGCTAATAACTATGGACCCGTAGGTCTGAGGTAAACTACTCACACTTCATCGGAAGGGCTATGGTGTTGATGTAGAATCCCTCCGTGATCGATGCCCCCTCCGGCGGAGCTCTGGAACAGGCCCCAAGATGGGATCACGTGGATACAGTAAGTTACGGCAGTGGAATTAGGGTTTTGTCTCCTGTTCTGATCGTTTGGGGGTACATGGATATATATAGGAGGAAGAAGTACGTCGGTGGAGCAACAGGGGGCCCACGAGGGTGGGGGGCGCGCCTGGTAGGGTAGGGCGCGCCCCCTACCTCGTGGCCTCCCTGTTACGTGCCTTGGCGTCGGGTCCAAGTCTCCTGGGTCTTATCTGTTGAGAAAACCACGTTCCCGAAGGTTTCATTCCGTTTTGACTCCGTTTGATATTCCTTTTCTTCGAAACCCTAAAACAGGCAAAAAAACAGCAATTCTGGGCTGGGCCTCCGATTAATAGGTTAGTCCCAAAAATAATATAAAAGTGGATAATAAAGCCCAATAATGTCTAAAACAGTAGATAGTATAGCATGGAGCAATCAAAAATTATAGATATGTTGGAGACGTATCAAGCATCCCCAAGCTTAATTCCTACTCGTCCTCAAGTAGGTAAATGATAAAAACAGAATTTTTGATGTGGAGTGCTACTTGGCATAATTTTAATGTAATTCTTCTTAATTGTGGTATGAATATCCAGATCCGAAATATTCAAGACAAAAGTTCATATTCACATAAAAATAATAATACTTCAAGCATACTAACAAAGCAATTATGTCTTCTCAAAATAACATGGCCAAAGAAAGTTATCCCTACAAAATCATATAGTCTGGCTATGCTCCATCTTCACCACACAAAATATTTAAATCATGCACAACCCCGATGACAAGCCAAGCAATTGTTTCATACTTTTGACATTCTCAAAACCTTTTCAATTTTCACGCAATACATGAGCGTGAGCCATGGACATAGCACTATAGGTGGAATAGAGTGGTGGTTGTGGATAAGACAAAAAGGGAGAAGATAGGCTCACATCAACTAGGCGTATCAACGGGCTATGGAGATGCCCATCAATAGATATCAATGTGAGTGAGTAGGGATTGCCATGCAACGGATGCACTAGAGCTATAAGTATATGAAAGCTCAAAAAGAAACTAAGTGGGTGTGCATCCGACTTGCTTGCTCATGAAGACCTAGGGCATTTTGAGGAAGCCCATCATTGGAATATACAAGCCAAGTTCTATAATGAAAAATTCCCACTAGTATATGAAAGTGATAACATGAGAGACTCTCTACTATGAAGATCATGGTGCTACTTTGAAGCACAAGTGTGGTAAAAGGATAGTAGCATTGCCCCTTCCCTCTTTCTCTCTCATATTTTTGGACTTTTTTTCTCTTTTTTATGGCCTCTTTTATTTTTATTTTTCTTTTTTCTTTATTTTTTTGTCCGGAGTCTCATCCCGACTTATGGGGGAATCATAGTCTCCATCATCCTTTCCTCATTGGGACAATGCTCTAATAATGATGATCATCACACTATTTTTCTTACAACTCAACAATTACAACTCGATACTTAGAACAAAATATGACTCTATATGAAGGCCTTCGGCGGTGTACCGGGATATACAATGAATCAAGAGTGACACGTGTGAAAGAATTATGAATGGTGGCTTTGCCACAAATACGATGTCAACTACATGATCATGCTAAGCAATATGACAATGATGGAGTGTGTCATAATAAACGGAACGGTGGAAAGTTGCATGGCAATATATGTCGGAATGGCTATGGAAATGCTATAATAGGTAGGTATGATGGCTGTTTTGAGGAAGGTATATGATGGGTGTATGATACCAGCGAAAGGTGCGCGATATTAGAGAGGCTAGCAAAGGTGGAAGGGTGAGAAAAGTGCGTATAATCCATGGACTCAATATTAGTCATAAAGAACTCATATACTTATTGAAAAAATCTACAATTTATCAAAGCAAAGTATTACGCGCATGCTCCTAGGGGGATAGATTGGTAGGAAAAGACCATCGCTCGTCCCCGACCGCCACTCATAAGGAAGGCAATCAAAAAATAAATCATGCTCCGACTTCATCACATAACGGTTCACCATACGCGCATGCTACGGGAATCACAAGCTTCAACACAAGTATTTCTCAAATTCACAACTACTCAACTAGCACAACTTTAATATTACCATCTTCATATCTCAAAACAATTATCAAGTATCAAACTTATCATAGTATCCAACACACTCATAAGAAAGTTTTATTATTAATCTTGTGTACCAAGCATATTAGGATTTTAAGCAAATTACCATGCTATTTAAGACTCTCAAAATAATCTAAGTGAAGCATGAGAGATCAATAGTTTCTATAAAACAAATCCACCACCGTGCTCTAAAAGATATAAGTGAAGCATTAGAGAAAAAATATATAACTCAAAAGATATAAGCGAAGCACATAGAGTATTCTAACAAATTCCAAATCATATATGGCTCTCTCAAAAGGTGTGTACAACAAGTATGATTGTGGTAAACTAACAAGCAAAGACTCAAATCATACAATACGCTCCAAGCAAAACACATATCATGTGGCGAATAAAAATATAGCTCCAAGTAAAGTTACCGATAGAAGTAGACGAAAGAGGGGATGCCTTCCGGGGCATCCCCAAGCTTTGGATTTTAGGTGTCCTTAGATTATCTTGGGGGTGCCATAGGCATCCTCAAGCTTAGACTCTTGCCATTCCTTGTTCCATAATCCATCAAATCTTTACCCAAAACTTGAAAGCTTCACAACACAAAACTTAAAGTAGAGAATCTCGTGAGCTCCGTTAGCGAAAGAAAATAAAAAACCACTTCAAGGTACTGTAATGAACTCATTCTTTATTTATATTGGTATTATACCTACTGTATTACAACTTCTCTATGGTTTATAAACTATTTTACTAGCCATAGATTCATCAAATAAGCAAACAACACACGAAAAACATAATCTGTCAAAAACAGAACAGTCTGTAGTAATCTGTAGCTAGCGCAAGATCTGGAACCCCAAAAATTCTAAAATAAATTTCTGGACGTTAGGAATTTATCTATTAATCATCTGCAAAAAGAATTAACTAAATATCACTCTCCAAATAAAAATTACAGCAGTTCTCGTGAGTGCTAAAGTTTTTGTTTTTTACAACAAGTTCAACAAGACTTTCCCCAAGTCTTCCCAACGGTTCTACTTGGCACAAACACTAATTAAACACAAAAAACCACAACCAAAACAGAGGCTAGATAATTTATTTATTACTAAACAAGAGCAAAAATCAAGGAATAAAAATAAAATTGGGTTGCCTCCCAACAAGCGCTATCGTTTAACGCCCCTAGCTAGGCATAACAAGCAAGAATAGATCTAGGTATTGCCATCTTTGGTTGGCAATTCTTCAATGAGGCATCTACCATATTTAGGAATTTCTTTCTTTTTATTGATTATCAAACTTTTAGGCACAAGATCGAAAAATTCATTTGTAGCAAATGGTTCCTTAATGATAGCAAAAAGATTGGGATGAACACTTATAGATTTGAGATCCGCATTTTCCTTACTAGAAGATTCACCCTTATTTTTAGGAACGTGCATAAGCTTGGCAACTTTAGTGGAAGGACTTGGAGTATTCTTTACGGAAGAAAAAGCGGTTCCCATGTTGGTAATAATATTCTCAAGTTTATCGATCCTAACGGAACCGTGATTTATTTTCTCATTAACTATGGGTTCCTTTTCTTTAATATCTTTCAAAGTAACTCCTACTTTAGATCCATACTGAGAGATTCGGCTGTGGATCTTTTTATCCAAATTTTCAATTAACTCTACGGTAGCAACCTTATTTTCAATAATCTCAAGCCTTTGCATTACATGCTCCAAAGTTAATATAGTTCCATTAACCAAGAGAGGGGGTGAGCCAAATAAATCTAACATAGCATTATAAGAATCAAAAGTATGGCTGCCCAAAAAGTTCCCTCCAGTAATAGTATCAAGAACATAACGGTGCCAAGGAGTAATGCCTACATAAAAATTGCGAAGGAGAATGGTAGTAGATTGCTCCCTAGTAGATCTATTTTGAGCATTGCAAATTCTATACCAAGCATCTTTTAGATTTTCACCCTCCCTTTGCTTAAAATTTAGAATTTCATTCTCGGGAGACAACGGAGAAGATAAGGGACTAGCCATAACAATAAGCAAACAAACTAACACACAAGCAAACAAAGAGGCAAACGGGCAAAAGGAGGCAAATAGAGAAAGAGAGGGAGGATAGAGAGAGAGAGAGGGCGAATAAAACGGCAAGGGTGAAGTGGGGGAGAGGAAAACGAGAGGCAAATGGCAAATAATGTAATGCGGGAGATAAGGGTATGTGATGGGTACTTGGTATGTTGACTTTTGCGAAGACCTCCCCGGCAACGGCGCCAGAAATCCTTCTTGCTACCTCTTGAGCACTGCGTTGGTTTTCCCCGAAGAGGAAGGGATGATGCAGCAAAGTAGCGTAAGTATTTCCCTTAGTTTTTAAGAACCAAGGTATCAATCCAGTAGGAGGCTACACGCAAGTCCCACGTACCTGCACAAAACAAATAAATCCTCGCAACCAATGCAAATAGGGGTTGTCAATCCCTATAAGGCAACTTACAAGAGTGAGATCTGATAGATATGATAAGATAATTTTTTTGGTATTTTTATGATAAAGATGCAAAGTAAAATAAAGGCAAAGTAAATAGCAAAGTAGTAGGAGAACAATATGATAAAGATAGACTCAGGGGCCATAGGTTTCACTAGTGGCTTCTCTCGAGAGCATAAGTATTCTATGGTGGGTGAACAATTTACTGTTGAGCAATTGACAGAATTGAGCATAATTCTGAGAATATCTAGGCATGATCATGTATATAGGCATCACGTCCGAGACAAGTAGACCGACTCCTGCCTGCATCTACTACTATTACTCCACTCATCGACCGCTATCCAGCATGCATCTAGAGTATTAAGTTAAAAACAGAGTAACGCCTTAAGCAAGATGACATGATGTAGAGGGATAGACTCATGCAATATGAAGAAAACCCCATCTTGTTATCCTTGATGGCAACAATACAATACGTGCCTTGCCGCCCTTACTGTCACCGGGAAAGGACACCGCAAGATTGAACCCAAAGCTAAGCACTTCTCCCATTGCAAGAAAGATCAATCTAGTAGGCCAAACCAAACTGATAATTCGAAGAGACTTGCAAAGATAACCAATCATACATAAAAGAATTCAGAGAAGATTCAAATATTATTCATAGATAGACTTGACCATAAACCCACAATTCATCGATCTCAACAAACACACCATAAAAAGAAGATTACATCGAATAGATCTCCACAGGAGAGGGGGAGAACATTGTATTGAGATCCAAAAAGAGAGAAGAAGCCATCTAGCTAATAACTATGGACCCGTAGGTCTGAGGTAAACTACTCACACTTCATCGGAAGGGCTATGGTGTTGATGTAGAAGCCCTCCGTGATCGATGCCCCCTCCGGCGGAGCTCCGGAACAGGCCCCAAGATGGGATCTCATGGATACTGAAAGTTACGGCAGTGGAATTAGGGTTTTGGCTCCTGTTCTGATCATTTGGGGGTACGTGGATATATATAGGAGGAAGAAGTACGTCGGTGGAGCAACAGGGGGCCCACGAGGGTGGGGGCGCGCCTGGTAGGGTAGGGCGCGTCCCCCTACCTCGTGGCCTCCTGTTACGTGCCTTGGCATACGGTCCAAGTCTCTTGGGTCTTATCTGTTGAGAAAATCACGTTCCCAAATGTTTCATTCCGTTTGGACTCCGTTTGATATTCCTTTTCTTCAAAACCCTAAAACAGGCCAAAAAACAGCAATTCTGGGCTGGGCCTCCGGTTAATAGGTTAGTCCGAAAAATAATATAAAAGTGGATAATAAAGCCCAATAATGTCTAAAAGAGTAGATAATATATGGAGCAATAAAAAATTATAGATACGTTGGAGACGTATCAACCACTAAGGGAATCACAACATACATACTATCAAAATATCGAACACATATCAAGTTCACATGATTACTTGCAACACGATTTCTCCCTTGACCTCAAGAACAAAAGTAACTACTCACAAATGATAATAATGCTCAAGATCAGAGGGGTATTAAATAGCATATTGGATCTGAACATATAATCTTCCATCAAATAAACCATATAGTAATCAACTACAAGATGTAATCAACACTATTAGTCACCCACAAGTACCAATCTATAGTTTCGGTAACAAGATTGAACACAAGAGATGAACTAGGGTTTAGGATGAGATGGTGTTGTTGAAGATGTTGATGGAGATTGCCCTCCCCAAGATGGGAGAGTTGTTGGTGATGATGATGGTTTCCCATCCGGGAGGGAAGTTCCCCCGGCAGAATCGATTCGCCGGAGGGCAAAAGTGCTCCTGCCCAAGTTCCGCCTTGAGACGGTGGCGCTCCATTTCGAAAGTCCTCTCCTTATTTTTTCTAGGTCAAAAATGACTTATATACCAGAAGATGGGCACCGGAGGTGGGCCTGGGTGAGCACAACCCACCAGGGCGCGCCTGGGCTCCCTGGCGTGCTCAGGTGGGTTATGCCCACCTGGTGGACCCCCTCTAGTACTTATTTGCTCCAATATTCGTCATATATTCCATAAAAAATTCTCCGTGAAGTTTCAGCTTGTTTGGAGTTGTGCAGAATAGGTAGCCTGATGTAGTTTTTCCAGATCCAGATTTCCAGCTGCCAGAATTCTCCCTTTTTGCGTATACCTTGCATATTATGAGAGAAAAAGCATTAGAATTACTCCAAAAAGCATTATTATGGATAAAAACTTCATAAATAACAATAGGAAAACGTGATGCAAAATGGACGTATTAGCTGCCAATCGGATAATCGGCCCTCGATGTTGTTCCCAGCGAGCTTAGATTTGACGGGAGGGGAGAAGCGGTGGCGACATGCCATGCACTACTCTTCCTCGCTACTGGCGGCGCTCGCGCAGACGTGCCGACTTTGTGATCGTGGAGGCGGAGCGCGGCTGGGGCGGAGTCGGCAAGGCCCTTCTTCTGCTCTGGCGACAGTCCGTCCCAGAGAGCTTTGGAGCACGAGGAGGCCATGGTGGGAGTGGTGCCAAGAGGAGAAAGGGGCCGGAGGAGGATGACTGCGGCCATGGTCAGGGCTGAAGTTTATATAGCCGGCGAATGGGATGAGCGGTGGCAGGTGGACGGATGGGTGACACCAGAGTTGGTTCCTCGCCAATTGCATGTCATTAATGTGGGCGGTGCACGGACGAACGGCCAACCTGGTGTCGCTTCAATGCGAAGCAGTCTCGTGCATCGGGAAGCGGCGCTCTCTCGGCCGTCGCGCTGCTTCAAAGACGGCGCCAATGAGAGGCCGCCTCCGCTTTAGCCCGACATTAATGCGGCACTGACGCTCTGGGGCGGTGCTGACCGTTTCAGGCGGGAAGCGCACGCCGGCGAGGGCTGGGGTTTGGGTGGGCCATTGCGGTTAGACGCAAGCGTGGTGGTGGTATTGATTTTGTACCATTTCAAACGTAGTAGTTTGAAAAATTACTCAATTATTGCACTCAATTTTCTAAAAAAATATGATTAAAAATGTTAATTGTAATGCATGCATACTGTGACCAATATAAATGACCAGTAAAAAAATATTACATGCATGCAACGATTTAATGCACATTAAAACCTAAACATGTAATGGAGAGCTTTAAATTTGAATTTGAAACTCATAAAATGAAAAAGCTAAACAAATGAACTGAAAGAGAGAGAGTATACCATAGGATGTGTATCATATGAAACAAGTCCCTTAATTTGTCACCGTAAAGATGCAGTTAAAAAGGAACACAACGTCTTGATACTCATACGACAACAAATCGGCCGCATTACCGCTTATTCAGCCAGATACGTTTTGTTTGCTCATACTGGGTCGCTTGCATCATTCGAACTTGTTCGGTCGTTGTAGGCCAGAATTTTTATTGGTTTTTGTTGTACAATCTATGCTCCCCTCGCCTCAGGAATGGAGCCACCAGGCCGGACCACAGCGCGGCGACTATTTATTGCCTTAAGTTTTTTTTTTGAGGCAACGTCACGAGGCTTTATTAATTCGTCACAATGTTTACAGGGACGGAAGGTAGGTTCCCGGGATGGCCTAACCAGACACGGCGGCCACCATCGAGAGATAATGCATGCCTCACTAAGTTGTGAGCTTCATAATTGGAGCTCCTAGACTCATGTTTAAAATTACAGAACTCAAAAACTGAAGAGTGGGCTATTATTTCATGTACAATTGCACCGTAGCTCGCAAGATTGTCCTTCTGTAAGTCTTCCACGACCACTTTGCAATCCGATGCAACTTCAACCCGCCTCAAATATAGATCATCCGCCAGTGCCAAGGCTTCTCTAATGGCTAGAGCTTCGAGGGTCGGTGGGTCTACAATGTTGTTGAAGCCACAAGTTGATGCGCCGATGAACATGCCTTCATGATTTCTACAAATCACTCCAATTGAGCCAAACCCTTGCCTCGATACAGCCGCATCAACGTTAATCTTGGCATTCCCCGCCGACGAGGCTAGCCACCCCCTTGGGTTGACGCATCTCTGCGTCGTGACAGCCGGGGTTTTGGCATTGATCACCAGCAACTCCCCCAAGTAGCTAGATATGAAGCTGTTGACCGAGTGAGGAGATTGGAAGATACTCTCATGAATGGCCTTCCTCCTGGCTCCCCATATTGCCCAAAGAGACACCACCAAACGATCAAACTGCTCTTTTGTTAATATTTCATGTATAGCAAAGAGCCAATCTTTTGGGTTCTCCTCTCCTCGTTCTACCATGTGTTGCACCAAATCCTCCGGAGCCAGAGCCCATATACTCGCAGACATAGGGCATGTAATCAGTGCATGCTTCCATGTGTCCACGGCTCCACAGAGTAAGCAAGAGTTTTCGGTTGACATATGACGGTGATGCAAAACAGTCCCAGTTGGCATAGATTGTCGGGCCAATCGCCATAGAAACATCCTGAGTTTCGAGGGTACTTGGATATGCCAAATCATGGACCAGTAGTTGGTCTCACTGGCCTCATATGAGGTGCCTCCCTCCTCATGCAACCATGCTTCCCTGTCGTGCTTAGTCTTGAGAATCATGTGATAGGCAGACCGAACACTGAATCTCCCCCTAGGGTCATGATGCCACGCCCAAAAATCGTCAACACGACGCGTGCACAAAGGGATCTTGAGAATTGCCTCAACGTTGAAGGTAGTGAAAATCGTTCGGACCAGGCCCTCATTCCAGCTAGCCGATGTGACATCAATGAGTTGTGATACGCGGTCCATTGGATTTTGGACGAGAGCTGTTATAGGGCGCTTGTAATTGTCTCGCGGTATCCAGTTGTGTCGCCAAATATTAGTGGATGCACCATCTCCTATTCTGCGCACCAAACCTTGTGCCAAGATGTCACGCCCTTCCAGTATCGCCCTCCATATCTGTGATGGGTGGGCTCCTAGCTCAGCTTGAAGTAAAGAGCAATCCGGAAAATATACTGCCTTGAGAATCCGGGCGCTGAGAGATGTACTGTCTGTTAGCGTACGCCATGCCTGCCTAGCTAACAATGCAAGATTGAAGATCTCCAAGTCACGAAATCCCAAACCTCCTAAATGCTTCGGCAAAGTCATGGTATCCCATGCTACCCATCTCGGCTTCCTCTTCCCTTGTTTTGAGCCCCACCAGAACTGACGAATGATCGATGTGATGCTATCACAAAGACCTCTTGGCAGACGGAAACATGCCATCGAGTAGACTGGGATCGCCTGTGCAACCGATTTAATCAAAATTTCCTTGCCAGCCGCAGACAACAATTTCTCCATCCAACCTTTAATCTTTTCCCAGACACGGTCTCGGAGATATCTGAACGTACCATTCTTCGAGTGACCAACATCTGTTGGCATACCCAGGTAGCGTTCACTCAATGATTCATTCTGGACCTGCAAATTGTTCTTTATAGTCTCTCTCAACTGTGCCGGGCAACCCTTACTGAAGAAAATCGAAGATTTATCATTGTTGATCCTCTGCCCCGAAGCGTTACAGTAAATATCAAGTAGGTTTGACACCTGAACTGATCCTTCCCCACTGGCTTTGAAAAGCAACAGGCTATCATCTGCAAACAGGAGATGGTTAACGGTAGGAGCCGTAGGAGCCACCTGAATACCTGTCGGAGACGACTGAGAACTTGATTTAAGGAGGCACGAGAGGCCCTCTGCTGCGATCAAGAACAAGTAGGGGGAGATCGGGTCTCCCTGCCGGATACCTCGTGTAGGCTTGAACGATTCTATCCTTTCTCCATTGAAACACACCGAAAATGAGACTGAAGAAATCATGCGCATGACAATATCTATCCAGTGGCCGTCAAAACCCAATTTTGTCATGATCCCTCGCAAATAGTCCCACTCTAATCTGTCATACGCCTTCATCATATCCAGTTTTAGAGCACAGAAGCTGTTGGACTTTGATCTGGACCTCTTCATGAAGTGCAAACATTCATATGCGCAAATGATGTTATCAGTGATGAGCCTTCCGGGGACAAAAGCAGATTGCTCCTCCGATATTATGTCAGGTAATATCACTTTTAATCTATTGGCTATCACCTTTGAGGCTATTTTATACAAAACATTGCATAGGCTTATAGGACGAAATTGAGCAAGCACCGTAGGAGTAGTTACCTTTGGGATTAACACAAGCACGGTGTCATTGATGGATTCTGGGCTCTCCTCACTGCTTACAATTCTCAGCACTATGCTTGTTACCTCATCACCACAAACGTCCCAATGCCTCTGATAAAAGTGGGCAGGAAAGCCGTCAGGCCCCGTTGCTTTGGTTGGGAACATTTGGAAAAGAGCAATCTTGACTTCCTCCTTAGTATATGGAGCACATAGTTCCATATTCATAGCTGCTGTCACCTTGCGTGGCACATGGTTTAAGTGATACAAGCAGCTTTTTATAGCTGAAACTTTTCCTCCCTCTCCTCATATTGGGCCGGCCCGCTCATGTGCGAGCGCTGTAAAACCAGGAAAGGAATGCGAGAGAAGCAGGAATCGAACCGATGTTTCGAGGGGGAACTTGGGACGCCTTAACCACTTCACAAAAATCCCCTTTGTCCTAAGAACAAAGGACGCACACTACTTGAGGCATTGCAACTGTTTTCTTTGGGTTTTTTTTTCATGTTTGTTTTTTTACAGGGCTTCCTTCATTTTTTATTTGGTTTCCTTTTCTTCTCCTCCATTTTTTGTTTTCTTTTCCTTCTCCACTTTTTTTTGGTTTTCTTTTTTCTTCTCCATTTTTTGTTTTTGTTATGTTTGCTTTAGTTTTCACACTACATTTTTGTATATGTCAAAAACCATATTTTTAATAAATGACCAACATTTCTTGTATACACGCTCAACATTGTCTGAATGCTTACTCAACATTTTCAAAGACTTGTTTGACATTTTAATACTTTTTCAACATTTATAAATAATTATTCAACATTTTACAAATACTCGTTCAACATTTTTAATACTTATTCAACAACTTTGAAATAATTGTTTAATTTTTTTAAATGCTTCATTATTTTTTTACACATGATAAAAAAGATTCACCATTTCTTTAATACATTGTCAACATTCTTTCTATACACATTTAACATTTTTGAAATGCTTGATTAACATTTTAAAATACTTATTCAACATTTGTTTCAAATGTTTCATTAACATTATTATATACATGATCAATAAAATTCACCATTTTTTACTACATGGTCAAAATTCTTTATATACACATTTAACATTTTTCAAATGCTTGATTAACATTTTCAAATACTTGATTAACATTTTCAAATACTTGTTCGCCATTTTTTCAAATGGTAGATTAACATTTTTATATACATGATCAACATTTAAAAAATACTTGTTAAACATCAACATTTTTGAAATACTTGTTCAACATTTTTATTTCGAATGCTTGATTAACATTTTTATATATATGATCAACATTGTTTCAAATACTTGTTCAATATTTTTCAATAACTTGTTCAACATGTTTCAAATGTTTTTTCTAGAGTGTTTTTGTAAACTATTTTAAAATATGCATTTAAAAGTATAAACAAAATTACAAAAATTAAGCAAAAGAACGAAATCAGAAAACGGAAAAAAGAGGAAAACGAGGTTGTGGCCTCGCTCGCGCCTGGGCCGGGCCATTTTGCCCTCCCCTTCAGCGAGCATTCCCTCGCTCTCGCAGAAAGCGAGAAATAGGGGCGCCATGACACTTCGTGCGTTTTTTCCTGTTTTGTTCAGTTTTTTTAGTGTTTTCGGGCCGGGTTTTCTGTATAGGTTTTCTTTATCCGGTTTTCACTATTTGTGTCAAGTTTTTTTATTTAGTTTTTTTATTCATTGCTTTTTTCTTTTTCTTCGTCTCTATGATAGAATTCAGTTTTCTTTGTTTTCACCGGCTTTGTTTGGTTTTTAATTATTTTTTGTTTTCTGTGTTCCGTTTTTGGTTTTCTTCACTTCTTCGCCTTGTACTTATTATTATTTTTTCGTTTTTATTCGTTTTCTTTTTCTTAACAGCCGGCTACTTATTTTAGTACACAATATACATTTTAAGTGTACACGGAAAACATTTATAACCGGGACTATGATTCAATTTGAGACTGACGACAAAAAGCACATAGGCCATTGGATTGACTTTCCATATGGTGATACCAGCCAACTTGATCTAAAAATTCATAACCGGGACCACTGTCCATTGCTCTTAGCTAAGCTAAGTATCTGCTCTCTAGATTCATCCAAAATTGCCATATCAAATATTCCAGGCCTCAAGGTTTATATCTAACTGTAGGACAAAGGCAGATATAACTGCACTCTCAATGGAAAACGCTTGGCTCAATGACCAAATGGAAAATAGTAAACCAGATCCCAGACGTGTCCTCCGCAGTCCGCAGATGTTCAAGGAACTCCTCCGGAGTGCCCTTAAAATTGCTAGGAAAATGCAGAGGAGATTTCCCCATTTGTTCTCTCCATTAAGAAAATCAGAGACATCCTAATTCCCCATTTGATTGTATCCGAATGCAAGCAATAGACAAAGTTGCGAGGAAGTTGGCATCTGGTGTGCGTGATAGCACCCACGACACAACTGATTAGCATGTACACTTTTAAAAGCGCAAGTGATTAGCATGTCAATCTTGTCTTATACTCCCTCAAATGGATGTATCTAGCGGCATGCTAGATACATTCATTTGAGGGACAAGTTTGTGGCAAGTTTTTTTGACGGAGGGAGTACTATTATTATAAGTTACTATACGAAAGCCGGAAGCATTCCTTTTTCTCAATTTTCTAACTTTTTTTTTGCATTTTTGCTGTTCATGTAAGTGGCCAGTAGTGAACAGTATCAATGAATATTTGACATGTATGAAAGGTGCAGGAAAAAAAACTAAGATTTTTTTACGCATCATTTCTCTTCCCCTCCTCCACGCTCACGTCCATATATGAAGAGTTAAGATTTATGATTTTTTTACACATCATTTCTATCCATCAACGTATTGATGCAGAGCCGCCTCAATCATATGCTGAACCTTTTCGATGATGGTGCTGCTGAGGCACAGAACAGTAGACTGGAAGAGTATATTTGCATGATTAGTAACTCGTGGGGAAAATAAGTTTAAGTTATCGATCAGTTACTGTTTTTTAAACCACGACATCAGTGAACAGTGCATCAACAATTACCCGACATACCCGAAATGATATCTGAAAAAATCGAAATGCTAACCAAAACAATAATCCAAATGAGCCGAAACAGCAAATCGGAATAACCTGGAACAGTAAAATTAGTGAAAGGGAACACCACTTGAATAAACCAAAAAATATTAACCCACCTAAACCATTAGATGAAACAGTAATTTAATTGCAACCCAGAGCAATACACCCGAATAAACCAAAACAACAAAAACGGTAAATCAGCAATATGCATTCTTATGAACAGTAATCTAGAAGAAATACAAAAAAAGTCCTCCTCCCTCAAACCGGAACAGTAAGACCAGTGACACGGAACAACACCTGAATAAACCAAAAACATTAACCTATCTGAACCGTAAACCCAAACAGTACCTGAATTATAGCCGAGAATGATACACCCGAATAAACCAGGACAATAAAAATAGTAAATCAATATTATGCATTCAGGTGAACAGTAATCCAGAAGAAATACCAAAAAAAATTGAGACTCCTTCTCCCTGCGTTCACCTAAGCAAGAAGAATATCCATGTTCTTGCCATCGTACATGGGGCACATCACTTATTTTTACTTATGAAAGGGGAAAATATTGGGGACCGTAGCATGGGAAACAAAAAAAAAATTCCTACGCTCACCAAGATCAATCTAGGAGATGCACATCTACGAGAGGAGAGTGGTGTCTACATACCCTTGTAGACCGAAAGCGTTAACGATCTAGAGATCATGGTTGGCGTAGTCATACTCGCGTCGAGATCCAATCTGATCCAAATCCGCACGTGCGGCACCTCCGAGTTTAGCACACGTACGGCTTGGCGGCGTCCTCTCCTTCTTGATCCAGCAAGGGAAGGAGATGAGGTAGATGCAAGACCTCGCCAAGCGTGCACCGATGAAACGTGGAAGGAGTTGGGAGAGGTAACGGGCAAGGGTCGAAGGGTCGCTACCCCCAAATGCCTCCCCACCTTTATATAGGCGTGGAGGGGGCTGGTGGCTTGCCCTCCAAGGCCCTAGGGTCGTTGGCTAAAGGGGGAGGAAGGAAATCCCTCCTTTCCTTCCCCACCGATCGCTACCCAACTTTTTAGGGATCCTGATCTTATCCCTTCGGAATATGATACTATTCCTTTTAAGGGAGTATCTTGGTGCGCCTACACCAGGATTGTGGGAACTTTCCCCACTACACACGTTCATGTGGGTCCCCCATGCAGGTGGGCCACACTCCGGAACCTTCTAGAACCTTCCTGGTACAATACCGAAAAAACTCGAACATTTTCCGGAACCCCGATAACAACTTTCCATATATGAAGCTTTACCTCCGGACTATTCCTGAGCTCCTCGTTATGTCCCAGATCCCATCCGAGACTCCGAAAAACCTTCAGATTTTCCACTATTAATATCTCAATACTACCCTAACGCTACCGAACGTTAAGCGTGCGACCCTATGGGTTAGGGAATATGCATACATAACCAATAGCGGGACCTAGATACCCATATTGGTTCCTAGATATTCAATGAAGATCTTTATTGGTTGAGCCACAATGTCAAGGATTCAGCTAATCCTGTATGCAGTTCCCTTTGTCCATCGGTATGTTACTTGCCCGGGATTCGATCATCAGTATCTCCATACCTAGTTCAATCCCATTACCGGCAAGTCTCGTTACTTGTTCCGTAATACAAGATCCCGTGGCTAACTCCTTAATCACATTGCTTGCAAGCTCATTGTGATCCTGTATTACCGAGTGAGCCCCGAGGTACCTCTCCGTCATACGGAGTGACAAATCCCAGTCTTGATCCATGCCAACTCAACAGATACCCTCAGAGTTACTTGTAGAGCATCTTTATAGTCACCCAGTTACGTTGAGACGTTTGATACACACAATGTACTTCTCCGGTGTCAGTGAGTTGCACGATCTCATGGTTATAGGAACAAATACTTGACATGCAGAAAAAGATAGCAATAAACTTGATACGATCATATGCTACATTTATAGTTTGGGTCTTGTCCATCACATCATTCTCCTAATGATGTGATCCCGTTATCAAATGACAACTCATGTCTATGGCTAGGAAACCATAGCCATCTTTGATCAACGAGCTAATCCGGTAGAGGTTCACTAGGGACATGTTGTTGTCTATGTATCCACACATGTATTTGAGTTTCCAGTCAATAAAATTATAGCATGGATAATAAACGATTATCATGAACAAGGAAATATAATAATAACCACTTTATTATTGCCTCTAGGGCATATTTCCAACAAAAATGTGTGCTTATGAAAAATATATTAATAGGTTGGCTGGTTTACTTAATTTGTTAAATCATTTAATGTTTATTACGTGCCTAAATAGATCATGGGGTAAAGATAGAATTTGTGTTCTCCTTTTTACTTTATTTTCTCACATAATACATATTATTTTTGGCTTATTTTGGCAAAATACAGATGGAATCATTCACACGGGCGTGGTGTGCGCCACGCTTCTTCGGCGCTAGTATAGAGGAATCATGCAGAACAAATCACCTAACGACCAACGAACATATGCATTCTTGAGGCACCACTCACTAATAGGGCATCTCCAACGACAACTCGCAAATTACCTCCCACACCCGTCCGTGTACAGGGGGGACCAGCCCGTGCAAACAGATGCGGGAGAACAACATCTAATGCTAGCCACAAACATTGCAAAATCTTTTTGAACAAATCGGATGAAATTCGTGCAAACACAATTGGACTTGATCTAAAGTTCTAAAAATGACGGATTTCATACAAACATGACGGATTTTCATTATATTTCAAACATCTAGAACAAAAAAAAACCAACTGACCCTAAACCTATCCTACTGCGGCGGCGCCCAATGTCCGAACCCGTGTCTTCCTCCATCCGTCGTCTCCATGATCATCGGCGAGACGACAATAAGACCCGTGAAGTGAAGGTGCGATCTCCAGCGAGGAAGAGTAGAACACGAGAGATAGACAGACCCACATGGGACACCAGACCCTGCCGCCTCCCATGGCCTACTCATACTTGGAGGAGTCTGCGACCCATCCCTTGCCGGTGGACATAAGGTTCCACGATGGAAATGGTGGCGCCGCCACTGTCGTCGTCCCACCGGGCCGCCCGATAGTTCGTCGACAACGCATAGGAGGCGCAACTGGCGTTGTTCTCCTCCACGAACGCCTGGAGCTGCACTTCAGCAGCGACCGCTTTTCGGTGAGTAGCGGCTTGAGCGCTGACGGCATCATAGATGGCACGCTGCTCCATGATGAAGTTGGGGTTCATCGCGGCCATGGCCTCCTCGCTCTCGTGCTCGTCATAGATATGCCCTTCCCCCCAATTGGTGCTGCTCCAGGAGGAACAAATTGTACTGCTACTTCTTGAGCTTGTGTTGGTTTTTCCCTTTAAAAGGAAAGGGTGATGCAACAAAGTAGAGATAAGTATTTCCCTCAGTTTGAGAACCAAGGTATCAATCCAGTAGAAGGTACACACAAGTCTTCAATCTATGCACCTGCACAAACAATCACACACTTGCACCCAATGCGATAAAGGGGTTATCAATCCCTTCACAGTCACTTGGAAGGATGAGATCTGATAGAGATAGATATAAAAGATTACTAAAACTTAAAACAAAATAAAAGTAAATAAATTGCAGCAATGTATTTTTGGGTTTTTTGGTTTATAGATCTGAAAATATATGATGGAAAATAGACCCCGGGGCCATAGATTTCAGTAGAGGCTTCTCTCTTGAAAGAAAACATATGGTGGGTGAACAAATTACTGTCGAGAAATTGATAAAAAACCGCAAATTTATGACGATATCCAAGGCAATGATTATGAATATAGGCATCATGTCCATGTCAAGTAGACCGACTCCTGCCTGCATCTACTACTATTACTCCACACATCGATCGCTATACAACATGCATCTAGAGTATTAAGTTCATAAGAACGGAGTAACGCCTTAAGTAGGATGACATGATGTAGAGGGATAAACTCAAGCAACATGATGAAAATCCCATCTTTTTACCCTTGATGGCGACAATACAATACGTACCTCACTACCCCTACTTTGTCACTGGGTGAGGACACCGCAAGATTGAACCCAAAACTAAGCACCTATCCCATTGCAAGAAGAATCAATCTAGTTGGCCAAACCAAACCGATAATTCAAAGAGAAATACAAAGATATCAAATCATGCATATAAGAATTCAGAAGAGACTCAAATAATATTCATAGATAATCTGATCATAAATCCACAATTCATCGGATCTCGACAAACACACCGCAAAAGAATACTACATCGGATAAAACTCCAAGAACATCGAGGTGAACATTGCATTCAAGATCAAAGAAAGAGAAGAAGCCATCTAGCTACTAGCTATTCCCGTAGGTCTGTGGTAAACTACTCACGCTTCATCGTAAGAGCAATAAGGTTGATGTAGAAGCCCTCCATGATCGAATCCCCCTCCGGCAGTGTCATGGAGTTGTCACGACAGATGTCCTAGCGAAAGGACTTAGTCGTAGGGTCATCACAACTAGGAAGTTTAAAGGGGTTAATTAGGACAAAAGACACGAGAGGTTTATACTGGTTCGGCCCCTTACGGTGAAGGTAAAGCCTAGTCCAGTTGATGTATTATTGCTAGGTTTCGATAACCAAGGAGTGCATACGCTAGCTTGGCTCTCGATCTGTTGTTTCTTGCCCTAAGCCGCCGCCGGACCATCCCCTTATATACACGGGTTGACGCCTGGCGGCCTACAGAGTCCCAGCCGGCTCATACAACATGTCCGACTCGGTGACTTCTTTTACATGCCTTTCTTTACAAGTCTTACTTACACATGGCAGTTTACAATTACGAGCCTTAAGCCGCCTCTGGGCTTGGGCCTACTACAAGCCTTATAATAAACCATCGCCTTCTATATTCACTGAGCTTCTTTTAGTAACCTGCCATTAGGATTGACCCGGCCCCTCCTGGGCAGATCATACCTGGTAGTTATATTCCCAACATTAGGCCCCAGGTTGATTTGAACTTTGTTCTTGTCAATCTCTGACACTTAGACGAAATCCATCTTCCTCTGTTTGTAAAAAACCCTGTAACCCGCCATGACGTCATCTTCAGAAAATATGAAAGTCTGTCATGATGTCATCTTCAACGGACCTTTATCTTTAAATGTCTTCCGAGAATCGAGGCGTCCATTTAGCTGGATAATCATTATTTTTGGTCTTCCTCGATTTTCACACCTGCCTGTTCACCTGTTTCCTTATAAATAGGCACGACCAGCCCTTCCTCTTTCTTCTTCTTCCTTCCTTCTCTTGCCACCTCTCTGCCTCTCGAACTCCACCGCCGCCGTAGCGCTCATCGTCGTCCTCAACGTCGGCCGCTGCATCACCCTGAGCTCGTCCAGAAAACCGTGGCGACCCTTCGCAGTAGATCTGCATTCGTAAGTTCCCACCTTTCTGCACACTTAGATCTGTATTAGGGTTGCAAGTTCGTCGGTGTTCTTCGCTGTTCATCATAGACTTTCTTGTAGTTTCTTCACCGCACCCTCTTTTGATCTAAAAGGAGTGTAGAACTTATGCGGTAGTGGTTTTACATCCATTTTAGATGCTAGCAGATCCCTTTCTCTTGTAAAAATGCCTCTTTAGAGCTAAAAACTCCTTCGCTAGTTTTTAGGTCTAAATTTATTTTCTATTTTGAACCATCTTGATCCAGAATAATAGCAATAGCTTGGGAAACTTGTTTGTCTCAACACTTAGCCAATTCTGTTTCTGGCATCCTTTGAATATCTTTAGTCATGGCGACTTATCACGCCAGCTCACTTTTCCTTTATATGTCATTAGCCCTTACTTAAGCCGCCATTACTCATCTGTACTATCATCATTTAACCTGTAATTCCACCAATAAATTGAAACGACCCATTACTTTCTTTTCAGTTTGTCCTTTTCTCATCATGCCGTCGAAAGTGCTAACGGTCTGCAACTGGGTTCCTTCCATAGTCACTGAGGACGCCTTGAAAGATTTTGTCACGATCGAATATTTACCGGCGAAGACTATTATGTCTTATCGTGCTCCTGAGCCGGCCGAAGAATGGCCTCAGCCCAAAGACGGTGAAGTTATCATTTTCACTGATCACATGAATCGTGGTTTTTCACCACCCGGCTCGAAGTTCTTCAGAGAAGTTCTGCACTTTTTCAAGCTTCATCCACAAGATCTAGGACCCAACTCCATATCCAATATCTGCAAATTTCAAGTTCTTTGTGAGGTTTACTTGCAAGAAGAACCGACCGTGGAACTCTTCAGAGAATACTTTTATCTGAACCGCGAGAATGAATGCACCAACGGCCTTAGCTTGGAACTTGGAGGAATCTCAATTCAGCGCCGACAGGGTGCCGTCTTTCCCTTAATAGTCTTACCGAGCCATCCCAAAGATTGGAATCAGACCTGGTTCTACTGCCAAGACACGTCACCAGCCGATGAAAAACCACTGCCGGGTTATCGCGCGGAGCGTCTGGATTCTAAGTTTGTGCTCCCTGACAAGCTTACTGCTGCTGAACGCAAGAAGCTTATCCCATCTATCAAAAAGATTCAAGCTTTACTAGGAAACGGCCTAACTGGAGTCGATCTGACCCGTTGCTGGATCGCATGGCGGATCATCCCTCTGAGCCGCCAATCCGACTTGATGCACACCTATGTCGGAGGACCAGATGACCCTCTGCGTCATAGTCCTATGCAATTGACTGAAGAAGCTATTGTAGAGATGTCAACCACCCTTGTAAACGACAAATACGAGGACTGCAGTAAGGTTGGATTAAACCCCTTCTGCAAACTTAACCCGGCACCAGAGGTGAACCCCCTTAACCTCCTTTTCTCTTTGGTAGTTAAGTACTTGCATGACTTTTAACCTGTTATTTGCCTACAGGCCAAATCTGACTTCAGGAAGGTCAAATATGATCATGAAGCTGCCAAGAAAGCTAGAGCCGCCGCCATAGCCACCAGGAAGACGACCTGAAAGTCCAAGAAGAAGAAGACTGCTTCTAACATGTTGAAGCTGGATGATGTTTCTGAGTCGGAGGTAGCCATTGACTCCCTTAGCCAGTTTTTTAACAACCTTATTGACACTGACTATTGCCAGGACGACACGGGGGCCAGCTAGGCCGTAGAAGAAGAGGTAACTATTTCCTCTGACTCAGCCCCTTTGCCAAGACAGAAACTTCGACTGGTAACCCGGAAAGTAAGGTTTTCGCACCCTTTGGCTTATTTGGGCCCTCATTTTCTTTTGAAAAAGCAACAACATGAGAGCCGCCGTCAAGCCCGGACTAATGACGACAATGAGCCGCCCTCCGACTTACAAAAAACTCCTCGAAAGCGCCAAAATGAGGTTTCTTTCACCTTTGTCTTTTGATTTTATCCATGAATCTATTTCCTTACTCTCTTAACTTTATTTTATCTTTGCAGGAGGTTTCTCGCTCTTCTGGCGACTCGTCACAAACTAATTTCCGGCTTTCAAGACTGCCCCTGGGTAAGGAAAATCATCTTTCTTCTGCATCTTTAAAAATGCATCATTATACTAACTGTCTCATAAAATCTTTCTTAGCGGTCAAGCAAAGTCCAAGAAAGCCAAGGTGACTAAACCGGCAGAAGACCCGAAAGATCCTGCCCTTGAACCGGCAATACCAACTCCTCCTGAACAATCAGAAGCAACAAAAGACCCAATTGTCAACATTCAATCTGACCTTCCTGAGCCATCGGCTGACGAAACCATTGTTGATACATCGACCGTCAGGCCGTCCGATTTAGCTAACCCGCCAGCGTCTCCTGACCATGACGTTCTGATCACTGGCAGCAGATTTGTTGAGCCGGGCAATCCGACTGTGCCGGCCAGGCACTCTGCCAAACAAGAGGCTTTGGAAAGGCAGAAAGTGCGGTTTGATGTCTCTCACTACGCTCACCTGAAAGTTAGTGACGTACTGTCCGGATACCTCAGTCATGTGCTTTCCAGCCCTGACTCGGAAATTGAGATGGTCAAGCAATTTCAACTGAAATATGAGGTATGTTCTCCGGCTTATATATACTCTGCCAGCCCCCAAGTCTTCAGATTATAATGAACCTGAATGATTTGTAGACTTATGATATAGGTTGATGCTCTGTCTTTATATTTTTCCTAAGTCCAACAGATTAGCATAAACTTCGGCTGTAGTCCCCAAGGGCCGGCTCAATTTATCATAAACGAGCCGGTACTTAACTTCATAACTGTCTTGGATCAGTCCAAATAAATAGTGTGATCCAGATCAGCTTTGAAAAAACTTTATTAATATCATGCATTAGCCCCCAAGTGCCAAGCGTTGTTACTTTGTAAAACACTTGGGACTTGAAGCATAGAAGAGTCATTTTGCATAAAAAATTGCTTTGGCAGACATTAGCCCCCAAGTGCCAAGTGGTATTGCATTGCAAAGCATTTGGGACTTTAATCATTATAACCTTTAGTTAAATCTTGACACACTTGTGCATGTTTGTAGACCGCCCTAACTGAATTGGGCTCTCAATTGACGGATGCAAAGGCCCGACTGGCGGATCAAGAGGTGGAGATAAAGACTGCTGACTCCAAACTCTAGTTGAGCCTCTCTGAAGCTGAAAAACTGAAGACCAGATTTGATGCAAAGAAGAAATCCTGGGCTGATGAGAAAAGCTTGCTGGTACAGCGTGCTGAGACAGCAGAGGCGGCTCTCACAGAGGTTACTGCGGAACTCACCGGCTTAAAAACCGTGTGTCTCAGATGGTCTCTGCAATCTTTGGTGAGTCATTTGCATTAGTTACTTACATTTTATTATTGCCAGAAATATAAACCGCCTGCCTAACCTTTTGTAAAATACTCATAGGTCCACGGAGCAATAACCTTAATCAAAACAGCGTCACAAAACTGAAGGCGGTTTATACCTTGGTGGAGCAGCTGTATACTGGGGCTCAACGGGCTCTTGCTACCATCTCTCCTGCCAACCAAGGACCCAACCTCTTGAGTGATGTGTTGAAGAAATTATCTATCTTACCCGCCAGGTTCCAAGAGGTCAAACGGTCGTGTGCCAAAGCCGGAGCCCTGACTGCCTTGAGCCGCTCCAAAGCCTGGGTTCCGGAATTAGACCCGGGAGACGTGGTCAAGAGGTACCCTACTTTGAAGGAAGACGGGACTTCATTTGAGCAAGATGATTTTATTGCGTGTGTGAGGGGAGTTCGTCCTCATGCTACCATTCTTGGCGAGGAGACCAACATCGACAAGTATCAGGCGAGTTTTGATATGGAGAATAAAAATATGGCAGCTCCCTTGTATAAAGTGACAGATCTTATCCCGCCGGTTCGCCAACATACTTTTGCCCCGAAAATTGAACCGGCCAGCCTAATTGACGATGGAGCTGAGTTCATTGCTCTGAACGGCTTTGACTGGTCCAATCCCAGCTTCCAACCAGTGGAGGGAGGTGAACCGGCGAGGGAGGAGTAATAACCGTCTAAATAATCCAGCCTTTAGCTTAAGAAAGAAAACAATCTAACCTTTTGGGCTCTCAATGCCTTGTAATAGGTTAGTTTGAAAACTGTATGTTTTGCCTATGCCGTCGTGCATAGGATGTTGCATATGACTTTTTACCCGTGATGTCAATATATGCATTATATCCGTGATCACTTCTGCAATGTTTAAATCTGTTTCTGTATGCAAAAGATGAAAAAACTGTCCTGGCGGTTTATTGCTGGACGTGTCAAAACACCCAATACATAACTATGAAACCATCATAGTGGAAAAACAGGACCAGATGTAAGATAAACAAGGCTGAAAAAACCTTTGATTAACGAAAAAAATATAGATAAGTCTGTTTATGAACGACGATGTCATACATATGTTCTTTGATTCTGAACTGCCGGCTTATATGACCCGGATAATAAGGTTGACGATCCTAATCTTTGGGGAAGTCAATACCTTGACATGCCTGATGATTGTTTATACCTTGGTAACTCATTGTCAAAAAACCGAGCCGGTTTAAATTGAAACCATACGTGCAGTTAGATTTGAGACAACAAAAAACCAGTAAAAACAAAATAGTATGTTCCAAAACGATGTAAATCAAGTATCAAGAGTAATTTGGAGGCTTCTGATTCGAATACGATCAGTAAACCGGACCAAAGGGGTTAAGCTAGGATTCGAATACAATCATGTAGCCCCCAGTGGTTTTGGCGTTGCGCCGATCAAGAGGGTACCGACAACTATGTTCTCTTTGGTTCGAATACGACCTATGTTTGAACAGGAAGCCCCCAAATGACCTTGAGAGGTTTTTAATGACCCTGATTCGAATACGATCCAAGTCGGACCCAAAAGGGGTGAAGCTATGATTCGGATACGATCAAGAAGCCCCCTAGTGAGTTTGGCTTTGCGCCGATCAAGAGGGTTACGGCAGCTATGTTCTCTTTGGTTCGAATACGACCTATGTTTGAACAGGAAGCCCCCTAGTGACCATGAATTTTACGGCTAGATTCGAATACGATCATGAGCCGTACCAAAAAGGTTAAACTAGATTCGAATACGATCAGCCCCCTAGTGGTTGTTTGAATAATAAGATGTATGATATTTGAGGAAAGAAAAGGACAAAGGTCCTGCTTTATTACTTATCATAATATATACAATGTCAAAGTATGTACATGATGAGATCCTGTGGCTCAAGTATAGTATGGCCGAAGCTGAGCAATATTCCACGCCCGGCGGGTCTCCTCCTCAAACTTACGTGAGTCTTTGTGCTCTCGAACATCGATAAGGTAATATGACCCATTGTTTAAGTTCTTGCTGACCACAAAGGGTCATTCCCAAGGTGGGGATAGCTTGTGTGCATCAGACTGATTCTGGATGAGCCGAAGCACCAGGTCACCTTCTTGAAAGGTTCTGGACTTAACCCGGCGGCTGTGATAACGGCGCAGATCCTGTTGGTAAATTGCTGATCGGGCTGCTGCCAAATCTCGCTCCTCATCTAACAAGTCAAGCGCATCCTGTCGGGCTTGTTCATTATCAGCTTCAACGTAAGCCGCCATGCGGGGCGAGTTGTGACGGATGTCACTAGGCAGGACTGCTTCTGCTCCATAAACCATGAAGAAAGGTGTATAACCTGTAGACTTGTTAGGAGTGGTATTGATTCTCCATAGCACCGAGGGTAACTCCTCTACCCAACAACCCGACATCCACTGTAAAGGAACCATAAGCCGGGGCTTGAGACCTTTTAAGATTTCCTGATTTGCTCTCTCAGCTTGACCATTGGATTGGGGGTGAGCTACTGATGAAACATCAAGCCGAATATGCTCAGGTTGACAAAACTCCTCTATAGCGCCTTTGGATAGATTAGTACCATTATCAGTTATAATGTTGTGTGGAAAGCCAAAACGAAAGATCACATTTTTCATGAATTGAACCACCATGGTTGCATCACACTTACTAACCGGCTCTGCCTCAATCCATTTTGTGAATTTGTTAACTGCCACCAAAAGATGTGTCTTTTTATCCTTGGACCTTTTGAAAGGTCCAACCATGTCAAGCCCCCAGACTGCAAACGGCCAAGTGATTGGAATCATCCGCAATTCATGAGCCGGCACATGCGCTCGTCGTGTAAATTTTTGACACCCATCGCACCTACTGACTAGATCCTCTGCATCAGCGTGAGCCGTTAGCCAGTAAAAACCATGAAGAAAAGCTTGCCACAAGAGACTTTGAACCGGCGTGATGGCCACAAAGCTTGCCACAAGCTTCATGGATCTCACAAAGAATTTCTTAACCTTCTTCAAGAGAGACACAACGTTGAAACGCTCCAGTGATGCTGCGATGAGACAACTCACCATTAGAAATTGTCATTGACTTAGACCGTCGAGTTATCTATCGAGCCAAGGTCTCATCCTCTGGCAACTCGCCCCGGGTCATGTAAGCCAAAAACGGTACTATCCAATCTGGAATGACATGAAGAGCCGCCACCAACTGTGCCTCCGGGTCAGGAACGGCCAAGTGCCTCCGGGTCAGGAACAACCAAGTCTTCCTCTGTAGGAAACTTAACAGAAGGGTTATGTAGAACATCTAAAAAGGTGTTAGGTGGCACCGGCTTACGCTGAGATCCCAACCGGCTTAAGGCATCAGCCGCTTCGTTCTTTCTGCGGTCAATGTGTTCCACTTGATAACCCTTGAAGTGCCCAGCAATGGCGTCGACCTCACGGCGATAAGCCGTCATGAGAGAATCCTTGGAGTCCCACTTGCCTAATACTTGTTGAGCCACTAGATCCGAGTCGCCTAGGCACCATACCCGGCTTAAACTCATTTCCTTAGCCATTCGAAGACCGTGAAGCAAGGCCTCGTACTCAGCCGCGTTGTTAGTGCAAGGAAACATCAATCGCAACACATAACAAAATTTGTCACCTCGAGGAGAGGTTAGAACAACTCCAGCCCCCGATCCTTCCAATTGTCTGGACCCATCAAAATGAATCGTCCAATATGTGTTGTCTGGCTTCTCCTCCGGTATCTGCAACTCCGTCCAGTCGTTAATGAAGTCAACTAGCGCTTGAGATTTGATCGCAGTTGGCACATACTTTAAACCATGAGACCCAAGTTCAATGGCCCACTTGGCGACTCATTCTGTGGCTTCTCTATTTTGAATAATGTCTCCTAGAGGAGCAGAGCTAACCATAGTGATAGGATGACCCTGAAAGTAATGCTTGAGCTTCCGGCTTGCCATGAACACCCCATAAACAAGCTTCTGCCAATGCAGATATCTTTGCTTAGACTCAATGAGCACCTCACTAACGTAGTAAACTGGCCGTTGAACCGGATGTTCCTTGCCAGCCTCCTTACGCTCCATAACAATGGCCACACTGACAACACGTGAGTTAGCAGCCACATATAACAACAATGGCTCCTTCTCAACAGGAGCAGCAAGAACCGGTGGCTCAGTGAGCTGTCTCTTCAGATCTTCAAAGGAAGAGTTAGCAGTGTCACTCCAGACAAAGTCATTTGCCTTTTTCATCATTTGATACAATGGCATAGCCTTCTCACCTAACCGGCTTAAAGCTGCGACACGACCCACCAGCCGTTGAACGTCATGGATGCACGCGGGCTTAGCCAAAGATGTAATTGCCTTAATTTTCTCCGGGTTAGCTTCAATGCCTCTGTTAGACACCAAAAAACCCAAAAGCTTGCCAGCTGGGACTCCAAAAACACACTTGGTCGGGTTAAGCATCATTTTGTAGACCCGGAGGTTATCAAAGGTCTCTTTCAGATCATCTACCAAAGTCTCCTTCTTTCTTGATTTAACCACTATATCATCCACATAAGCATGAACATTACGCCCAATTTGGTTATGAAGACAGTTCTGCACACATCGCTGATAAGTCGCCTAGGTACTCTTAAGCCCAAAAGGCATAGACACATAGCAGAAGGCTCCAAACGGAGTGATGAAAGGTGTCTTCTCCTGGTCCTTAACTACCATCTTGATCTGATGATAACCAGAATAAGCATCCAAAAAACTCAAACGCTCACAACCCGCTGTAGCATCAATGATTTGATCAATACGAGGGAGAGCAAAAGGATCAGTCGGACAATCCTTGTTTAAATATGTGTAATCTACACACATACGCCAGGTGCCATTCTTTTTAAGCACAAGCACCGAGTTAGCCAACCACTCTGGGTGAAAAACTTCAACAATGAACCCGACCGCCAAGAGCCGGGCCACTTCTTCTCCAATAGCCTTGCGCCTTTCCTCATCAAATCGCCGAAGAAACTGCCTGACCGGTTTAAACTTTGGATTAATATTGAGAGTGTGCTCAGCGAGTTCTCTCGGGACACCCGGCATGTCAGAAGGCTTCCATGCAAAGATGTCTCGGTTCTCAGGGATGAACTTGATGAGTGTGCTTTCCTATTTTGGATCCAAGTTAGCACTGATAATGAACTATTTGGATGAGTCACCAGGCACAAAATCAATCATCTTGGTGTCATCAGCTGACTTGAATTTCAACGCCGGCTCATGCTCCTTAGTTGGCTTCTTCAAAGACGTCATGTCTGCCGGGTCAACATTATCCTTATAAAACTTCAATTCCTCTATTGCACAAACAGACTCGGCATAAGGGGCATCACCTTCTTCACATTCTAGGGCTATTTTCCGGCTTCCATCTACGGTGATAGTGCCTTTATAACCCAGCATTTTGAGCTGCAGATACACATAACACGACCGAGCCATGAACTTAGCATAAGCCGTCCATCCAAATAGAGCGTGATATGGGCTTTTGATCTTAACTACTTCAAAAGTTAACTTCTCAGCCCTAGAATCATACTCATCCCCAAAGGCTACTTCCAGCTCAATCTTACCAACTGGGTACGCCGACTTACCTGGCACTACCCCATGAATAACAGTGTTGGATGTTTTAAGACTCTTATCAGTCAACCCCATGCGATGGAACATATCATAATAGAGGATGTTGATGCTACTGCCTCTGCCTATGAGCACTTTAGTGAACTTATATCCACCAACCTAAGGTGCCACCGCCAGAGCTAGATGACCCGGATTATCAACTCGGGGAGGGTGATCTTCCCTACTCCACATAATGGGCTGTTCAGACCATCTCAAATACCGTGGAACCGCCGGCTCAACAACATTTACAGCCCTCTTATGAAGTTTCTGGTCCCTCCTGCACAAACTGGTGGTAAACACGTGGTACTGGCCACTGTTCAGCTGTTTTGGGTTACTCTGATACCCGGACTGTTGCTGCTGTTGCTAACTGCCCTGGCCGGATTGCTGATTATAGCCGCCTTGACTACCCGAATGGCCCTGGCCATGAAAACCGCCACCGCCTGAGCCAGCGTCCGGGCCATGAAAACCGCCATCGCCTGAACCACCGCCAGGTCCATAGTTACCATCGAATATGTTAGAGTTCTTAAAAGCCTTCATGATTGTACAGTCCTTCCATAGATGGGTAGCCGGCTTCTCCCGGGTGCCGTGTCTCGGACAGGGTTCATTAATCGTTGCTCGAGGGTGGGACCTGATCCGCCTGACCGAGGAGGTGGCCTCCCCTTGCGCCGTTGGTTGTTGCCCTGTGTATTGGTGTTAGCCACAAACTCGTCAGCCTTACGTTTATTACATCCTTGATTCGCCGGGTTATGCTGGTGACCCTTGCCGTTGCCGTTCTTCTTTCCCTTCCCTGTCTTCTCTTCGTCCTAGCGGGATCCTTGGTACTGTCAGAATTAGCATATTTGACCAGAGCCGCCATCAGCTGGCCCATGTCATTACAATCACGCTTGACCGCCCCAGCTTCTGTTTCAGAGGTTCAAAACGGTAATTTTTCTCCAACATTAAGACCGCGGAGCCGGCATCCATCTCATCAGATGAATGTATTATTTCCTTGACCCGGCGCACCCAATGAGTCATGGATTCACCTTCCTCTTGCTTATAGTTAGTCAAGTCCATGATCGACATAGGTTGCTTACATGTATCCTTGAAGTTCTGAATGAACCGGGCTTTTAACTCCGCCCATGAGCCGATGGAGTTGGGTGGCAACCCTTTCAACCAAGTGCGAGCTGTTCCATCTAACATCATAGTGAAGTACTTGGCCATTGCTGCATCGCTGACCTCAATAACTCCATTGTCATATCATAACTTTCAATTCATGCCCCGAGCTGCAAGTCGGCTGTGTAATTAGGCACCTTACGAGGCCCCTTAAAGTCCTTTGGTAAGCGCTCATTACGTAGAGCCGGCACCAGGCAAGGAACACCTCCTGTTCTTGTAGCCACTCCCGCCTCAACAGAGTTTGCTGGATAAACCGGAAAAGCCTGGTGAGCCGCCAGCTCAGCTGCCTGTTGAACCGCTCGCTCAGCCTCTTGACGGATCCTCTCCTGATCTACTAAGTTAAGGGCTCCATCCTGCATCGGGTCATGCCTGCGTGGTTGGTTATGGCGTTGGGCATTACTTGACATGGCCGCTGATTCCATATGCCTGCTATGTGACGCTCCCGATTCAATTGTACACTAATCATACACGCAAATGTGTATGATCGAGATCAAGGACTCACGGGAAGATATCACAACACAACTCTAGACACAATTTAAAATAATACAAGCTTTATATTACAAGCCAGGGGCCTTGAGGGCTCGAATACATAAGCTCGAAAAACACAAGAGTCAACGGAAGCAACAATATCTGAGTACGGACATAAGTTAAACAAGTTTGCCTTAAGAAGGCTAGCACAAAAGCAACATCAATCGAAAAGGCAAGGCCTCCTGCCTGGGAGCCTCCTAACTACTCCAGATCGTCAGCGGCCATCACGTAGTAGTAGGCACCCTTGGGGTAGCAGTAGTCATCAGTGGTGTCATCTGGCTCCTGGGATCCGTCAACTAGTCACAACAATCAGGTATGGGGGAAAAAGAGGTAGCAAAGAAACCGTGAGTACTCATCCAAAGTACTCGCAAGACTTACATCAGATCTAAACTAAGTATGCATTTGTATCAAAGGAATGGGCTGTATCTGTGGACTAAACTGCAGAATGCCAGAAAAGAAGGGAAAGCCTAGCCTATCGAAGACTAGCATCTTCAAGCATCTTGCAGCATATAGAAGAGTATAGATCGACATAATGTAAAGTAGTAATAGTGTTATCAACCTCGGCCAGTGATCCTTTCTCGACTCCCTGCAAGAAAGCAATCCCAGAGCCATACTATCCATCTCTTATACACAATTCTTTCTCATCACAAGTATCCAGTTCTAGTTGTATCGATCGGGATACAACTCCAAGTGTCCGTTACCACAAGACAGGCTATCGATAGATGTTTTCTTCCCTGCAGGGGTGCACCAACTTACCCACCACGCTCTATTAACTCCGGTCGTACACACTTTCTTGGGTCATGCCCGGCCTCGGCCAAACAATACGCCGCAACCCGACCTAGGCTTAATAGAGAGGTCAACACGTCGGACTAAACCTATGCCCCCAGGGGTCATGGGCCATCTCCCGGGGAACTCCTGCACATTGCGTACGCGGCCAGTGAGCAGACCTAGCTACCTCCTTCAAAAAGGCAGGTGCTTACCAGTCCAACCCGGTGCGCGCCGCTCAGTCTCTGATGTCTATTAAGCTTCAGCTGATGCATACTACGCAAAACACCCATACTATGCCCATGTGATGGTTAGTGCTATCAGGCCAGAGGCCCCTCGGATCAAATATCCAAATCATAGTGGATTAGTAACACGCGGTAACAAGCAGAGACTCATGAAAGATGTGACCCCGTCGCCCCGTCTTGAATACTCGCAGCAAGGGCTAAGAATGCCCGGCCATGCCTCGTAAGTATCTCGCGGGCACCCTCCAGGTCAACCCGTCTGCACATCACTCGCTATTAAGCTCGCGCGGGTACCCCTCAGGGCCGATCCATCTTTAGTAACATGGTTCAGTGTAAAGTCATAGTAATCATAGTAACTGGGTGTCTAACACCAAGGGGAAAACCCGAGGAATCACCCCCGGTGGATTCCACTCGATGTAATCATCAAGGTGAACATAAGAGGAACCACTCCCGAGGTTCACACTTGAGGGGTTGCATGACAGAGTCGTATCGGAAGTGGTTAAGGCGGAATCACCCTCGATGACCACGACCGAATAGCTACACTACAGGGTTAACATCAGAAGTGATGTAGAGGTCTCACCCTCGGCACTCGATAGTAACCCAGTAGTGTCGAGCAAATAAGGGGAAAGTGATGTGCGGTGCCGGGGCCTGGTCTTCGATCTCGTTGATCGGGTCTTCAATGATGAAGTAGGGGCAACAAGGACAAGGTGGGGGTCACTGATGGATCACTAACCAACCTATACTAAGCAGTTTAGGATAAGCAGGTAAGGTACAACAGCAGATACAAAAGCAAGCTATGCGTCAGAATAGGAGCAAACAATAACAGTAGCAAAATCTAATGCAAGAATGAGAGAATGGAATGGGCGATATCGGGATGATCAAAGGGGGGCTTGCCTGGTTGCTCAGATGAGAAGGAGGGGTCGTCAGTGACGTAGTCGATCACAGGGGCAGCATCGGTGTTGGGGTCTACCGAAGAGAAGAGGGGGGAGAAACAGTAAATACATAGCAAGCAAGTGCATAATAGGACAACAGGCAGAGTTAGACGTGTTCTAACGCGGTGCTACATGATACCGGTGAAGGGGGAAGTCAACCAGGAATGTTTTCCCGGTTCTAGACCCGTGTCAGACAGATGACCGGAGGGGGAAAGTTCCATGTTCAGATAGTTAGAGGCAACTGACAGGTAAACGGACCGCGTGTTCGGATTCGTCTCGTTTTTCTGAGCAACTTTCATGTAGAAAACATTTTCATCCGAGTTACAGTTTATTTTATATGATTTTTCAAAGATTTAAACAATATTCTGAAATTGTTATTAATTCAAAAATAATGATTAAAACGCTAAGTGCACCCAGATCTGTGTACATAGAAGTGTACCAGAGGGTGACATGTGGGTCCAGGGGGTCCTAGTTGACCAGTCAACATTGACTGGTCAACAGGGCGTGGGGTCCCCCTGTCATACTCACAGTAGTTAATTAGCATTTTAATTAAACTTAATTAGCTATTTAAGTATGATTAATTTATATAATTAATTAATTATATTGGTTAACTATTTATTTTTAATAAACTTTTATTTTGTTTTCAGAAAAGGGGCATGGGGCCCATAGGCCATTGGCCCAGGGGGCCACGCAGTTAACAGACGAATGGCGTTATCGGGCGCGGGTGTGCGCCCGCACGGCGAAGCGAGCTAGGCGCGCGGGCGCCGGGGCGTCGGCGGCCAGGGGCGACAGAGGACGTGGGCCGCCAAGGGCGACCGCGGCCAAAGGTAGGCGGGCGCGCGTGGGTCGGAGCGGGGCTGTCCACAGCGAGGTCGCAGCGGCGCAGGGGGGGTGGCGATGGAGGCCGGAGATGGGAGCGAGGCAGGGGCGGCGCGGGAAGGAGCCGTGGGTATGGCAGCTGGGGGAGCAGTAACAGCTGCAGCAGAGAGCAAGGGAGGAGCCGGCGCGGGCGGCGAGCAGGTGGAGGAGTGGCGCGGGGCGGCTGCGGCGTAGGGGCGCGGGGCCGTGGGCGCCAAGGCGAGCGGGAACGACGGTCAGCGAAGGGGTCGCGAGCGAGCAGTGGGCGCGGCCAACGGGCGGCGGCCAGCACCGGGCATGGCGGGGAGCAGCACGGGTCGGGCAGGCACGGCCAAACGAGGCCCAAGGCGAGGCAGGTCGCGCGGGGGACGCGAGCTTTGGCCATGGCGTCCGATGCGCGATGCCGGGATGTACAGCGACAGATCGAGGTCGGGAGGAGGGGGAACTGGACGAGATGGTCATCGTGAGTTTGATGGCGAGGTTGGGAAGGCCGGAGGTGGACCGGAGCGACGGGTGCTGCGACGACTGACGTGAGCTACGGTGGGGCTCGACGGACCTAGGCCTACATTGCGTCTGCGAGAGAACGAAGAGCGGGAGGAGATGCATGAGCTCACCCCAGAGCTGGTGGCGTGCTTAGATGCGTGGGGGGGGGGCTGGAGGCGGCGGATCGACGAGGGGCAGTGGCGAACAGCGCCGGAGAAGACCAAAGCGCGTGTCGACGATGCAGCTCCATGGCTCCGATCCAGCATGTGCGGGTGACGAGGACGAGGCAGTCGTGCTCCCGGAGACGTCGGCGAGGCAAGTGGGGCTCGGTGGCAACGCGGGCAGCAAGGCGACGGATACGACAGAGGCGGCCATGGCGGGTGAAGAAGCAACGAAGCGAGGGGAGGGGGAAAAGATCCTGGCCTTGTCCAGGGCATCGATGCTGGCGATCTTATCCCCTCTAGGTGGCCTGTAGCGACGCGATGGTGAGATGGTGTGGCAGGAACGGCGTCCAGGCTCGGGCGCCATCGACAGCTGGGCAACTTGGGAGCGGGCTGGGCCTGTACTGCTCCAACAGGCCTAAGTGCACAGTGGCCCGACTATTCTTTTTTTGATAAGTATTTATTAAGTTAGCTACTGATTTGCATTTGTTTGACCACCGAATGACTTTTGTAAAAATATGCAACTGGTCTAAACAAATACTAGGCATTATCTAATATTGCCGCAAAATAGTTTGGAGTTTGTTTGAAATTAAACAACTTATGTTTGCATTTAAAAGGTTCTGCTAAGTGTTGTTAGGCCACTTATTAATTTCCAAGGGATTCACCTGAGAGTCAAATGAAGTTGGTTTCATCACTGCAATGATCATGGGGATTTATATAATAGTGTGAACATTTTAGTTTTACTGTTCGAAGAAATAATTTATTTGACTTTATTTCAGATTTGAAAATGGCTTTGGATGTTGGACAGGTGGCAAGCTACATAGTAATCATGATGACATGGCCACTATTAGGGGGAGATTACTGTAGCAAGATTCTCGGGGTGTTACATGCTATAACTCGGGCTCCGGCTTGGGTGAGGGGTTGAATGGATTCTGTCTCGACTATAAGAGTATTCATCCTGCTGTGCTAGAGCTGTCTGAAGAAGTTCTCTGACCCTTCATGTTTCGATTGCCGTTGGAGAGTCACCTTCCATTGGGAGAGCCGCCATACGAGCTGAAGCAACAATTAAATTCTTCAAAGGGTTAGAGAAGTGATCCAGTGGTATTGGTGTGTAGTAAGGCGGAGCAGTATTCACACGAGGTGGTTCCATGGCCCGCGGTTGAATCGGCGCCCCAGTCCCGGTTGTTGTGATCCGTTTGCCTCCGGCGGGTTACTGGGATTGGCCCCGGGTGTCTGGAAAAGGTTCCTAGGATCGTAAGTCAGAGGCAGACGTGATTGAGCCTTCTGGTGCCTTCTCCTCATGACCTTGTTTGACGCGTTCGGATCCACCGAGAGCCGGAAAGTCTCCGCTTGAAGCTGCTGAGCACGAGCATCTAGAGCCGCCCATTCTGCGGCCATCCTGACATCTTCCGCCGCTAAATTTTTCTTGGCCTGCGCTACCTCTCCGCGTAGCCATGCCACCTCCGCGTCATGCTGAGCCTTATCCGCCGGCTCAACCACATCAGTCAACAGGGCCGTCATCCTATCCATGAGGTCCATCAGTACCTGAGCCGGTGGGCGTGCGGGGTCTCCTGACCCGGCCGCTGCCGACCCGGTGGTTATTGCTGCCGTAGCCGTAGAATTCTGACCGGATTGAGTGCCAGCCATGAAGACTCCGGCTCAATTCGGCGGCTCAGAGGGGTCCGGAATACTGCTACCATCGGAACAGCCTCCAAGCCCGCCATCTTGTAGCTGATACAAAGAATCTGTCTCGCCCGTGGACGACTCACCGTCAGAGCAAACGGCCGTCTCACCGCCATCCACTGATCCTTCAGAAAATTCCCCTCCATGGATGCAACCCATGAAGGCATTCCTCACGGCGGGCTGAGCCCGGGCGGATCTCGCGCGCTGAGCCGTCTCGATGAGGTTGGTGCACATGTCCGGCTCAGGCCCCGACCCGCCGATCCGGCCGATGAAGACATGGATTCCGCCGAAGGGGACCCGGTACCCATACTCAATTGAGCCGGCATCGGGGCCCCAACCTTCGTCGTCGATGTAGAGCTTGCCGCGTCGACTCTTGGTCATCCGGCCCACAGCGTATCCCTTGAGCCCTTCGAAGTTGCCCTTCAAGAACTCAAATCCATCGTGCGCTGGCCACATGGTGGGCGCCAACTGTCGTGGAGTTGTCACGATAGATGTCCTAGCGAAAGGACTTAGTCATAGGGCCATCACAACTAGGAAGCTTAAAGGGGTTAATCAGGACAAAGGACATGAGCGGTTTATACTGGTTCGGCCCCTTACGGTGAAGGTAAAGCCTAGTCCAGTTGATGTAGTATTGCTAGGTTTCAATAACCAAGGAGTGAATACGCTAGCTTGGCTCTCGATCTGTTGTTTCTTGCCCTAAGCCGCCATCGGGTCGTCCCCTTATATACATGGGTTGACGCCTGGCGGCCTACAGAGTCCCGGCCGGCTCATACAACGTGTTCGACTCGGTGACTTCTTTTACATGCCTTTCTTTACAAGTCTTACTTACACATGGCGGTTTACAATTATGGGCCTTAAGCCGCCTCTGGGCTTGGGCCTACTACAAGCCATATAATAAACCATCGCCTTGTATATTCACTGGGCTTCTTTTAGTAACCCGCCATTAGGATTGACCCGGCCCCTCCTGGGCGGGTCATACCTGGTACTTATATTCCCAACAGGCAGGGTGCCAGAAAAGGCCCCAAGATGGGATCTCACGGGAACAGAAGGTTACGGCAGCGAAAAAGTATTTTGGTGGACGCTTCTCATGGTTTGGGAATATTATAGGATTTATAGAGCTGAGATGGAGGTCAGTGGACTCCCAAGGGGCCCACAAGCCAGGGGCGCGTCCCCTAGGGCACGCCCTGAGGGCTTGTGGATCCCCCGGGACTCTTCTGGCCCTCTCCCCAAGCCTTCTGGGTGTCTTCATGTCCAAGAAAAATCATCGCGAAAGTTTTATTCCGTTTGAACTTTGTTTGATATTTCTTTTCTGTAAAACTTAAAAACAAGGAAAAACAGAAACCGACACTAGGCTCTAGGTTAATAAGTTAGTCCAAAAAATAATATAAAATAGCATATTATTGCATATAAAATATTTAAAATAGATAATATAATAGCATGGAACAATAAAAAATTATAGATACGTTGGAGACGTATCATGTACCACTATTCCTTCCGCGCGTGCTGGAACACCGACAAAGGCGCTGGCGCAGGCTGCACCTCCGCCATGGCGGTGTTGTAGTGTGCCTGTGCCTACTCCATGGTGAAGCCGGTGTGCACAGGAGGCGTGGGAGCCGGGGCGGTGTCGTCGGAGCCCGTCTCCATCGTGGTCTCGTCCTCCTCGTCGTCGGAGACCTTGGGCGAGCTGGCCGGCAAGCCGACCTTGATCCGCCTAGCACAACGGCTCATCCAGGCGGCGACAAGGGCGGCCACGACGTGCTTCATCTTCATGGAAAGTCTCTCCCACAGAGCTTCACTGCCAACAGTCATGGCAGATGTAGTGCAAGGGAGGAGGATGGGGAGAGGCTTGTGTTGTGGTGTGGAGTTAGCCGGGTGTGGCTGCCTTTAAATAGCGCATTCCAGTAAGATGAGACGTCCGGTTCCGTCAATGCGCGGCGCCGGAGTGGGTTTCTCGGCTGGCGGGCTTGCTTAATGGTGGCATACATATGGATGGGGTATTGAACAGGTGTGGCAGATATCCGTCCCGTCCTGTCGAGTCACACGTCTCCTGCACTGAACAGGTACGACGCCGGAGACGCATCGCGCGCGGCGCCCTCGGCCGGCGGACAGCTTCAATGGCGGAGGCAGAGAGAGGATGCGTCGCCCTAAGCCACCTTCAATATGGAGCGACGCGCTCTACAACGACATGAATGCGGGCAGCTGGCACCATTGTTTTTAAGGCGTCTCTTAGGCGATGCGTAGGCATCAGGGTGCCCCCACATCACAGGGCGTCGGCCTTGCCTTAAGTGCATGCCTAAGGCGTCTGCCTTAGTCCATAGGGCGTCTAAGGCGTCCACCTAGGCGCCATTCTTTTCTCCTTAGGCAAATGAAGACACCTTGGACAGAGACAGGGCTGGGAGTTCAGGCGGGAAACAGAGCTCTGGGCGGGAAGAGAAGGGTGGGAAAATTCGCATCCCGACCGCTTCGCGAACTGATACAGGACCATGTTGGATGGTTGCGGAAGGTTTGAGGGTCAGTGTTGAAGATGCCCTACTTTTTCGGTGATCCACTAGACAGAAATATATTCCTGAAATCATATACGTGGAAACTAAGCACAAACAAATCTTAATTATATATTATTGGTACACAGAACCACATATAAGGTAGTCTCGGATCCGGCAAAAGAAAAAGGTAGTGTCAGAGTGGATATGCTATGTTTTATGACAGTGTCAATTTATTATCTCCCCTACATGACTAACTAGATACAAAAGTTAGTGGCCCTGGTGAAAGTGGAATTGCCTCGATAGGTAAGTTCAGAAAAAAAATGCACCAGGTATAAATGGCATCACCGCTCATTTGTTATTAGTTAATGAAGCTGAAAACACCAAGAGCACATAACACACACGCCAAAAGTTGCATATTACAGCCTTATGGGCATTTGTCTACATTCCCGGCGAAACGGAGATAGCACACTCAACATCATTCCATCTACAATCTTAGCAACCGGCATATATAGAATGAAGGATGTGGCTAGATCTCAGTTGACTGAGATTTAACCAAGTCTTAGTCAAGTGATAGAACATACAAAAATTTAATTTTTTTACATGAATCTTCATGTAAGATCTAATAAATATAGCGTCGACTAAGACTTGATTCGGTTGAGATTTAGCAATCCTGTAGGATGAATAATGTGACGACGACCATCAAAAAAACCTAGACCGGCAAGAGAAGAAGCCCCTACTGATTTTTTTAATTAAGAAGAGAATGTGAGACATCAGCGTCCGAGCTGAGGCCCGAACCTGCGTCAGCCACAAGACACAGCTGCTCGCTGGACACTGGGCTAGAAGCCCATCCACGGCGACCGCTTCATGCTGATCTACAAAAACTTGCTTCAATACAATATTGTTACAACCCATGCAAAATGATAATAATTCTTTTTTGAGAGAGAAAAAAATGATAATAGCTCCTTTTCGAAGGAAAAAATGTGCCAGCTATTGTTAGACTATGTATAGCTTCTGTACTTATGTACGTATATTGTATGTATTGTAACACATCCATTATATATAATGAGATAAGCCACCCCTAGAGGGTTGTGCTGGTTCCCCCAAAACTTATTGTCTTACATGGTATCACGCTAGGTTACGATCGCTTCCGCTTCCAAACCCTAATACCCGCACCGCCGCCGCAGCCGCCGCCGCCTTCACCGCCGCCATGTCGAGCGCCGCCACCACCGGTTCCACTGCTGCGGGGTTCCTCCCGGCCTCTCTTGCGGCTCTGCTCAACCTCCCGCTCGATGCCGTCGCCGTTCCGGCTCCGATCGGGACCAGGAGCATCGGCTCCGTCTACTCCACGCCACCGGCGCCCTCGCTTGGGCGCGACCTCGTGGTCCACACCGCGGCGCCGCCGTCCGCTGCGGACTCCGCGGGCGTCGTCCCGCCGCTCCTGCCGCAAGCGGATCACACCGCCCCGCTGGCGGGGTTGGCGGCGTCCGCCCCGGCCGCGGGCCTTGCGGCGTCCGACCCGGCCGCGAGCTTTGCGGCGTCCGCCCTGGCTGCGGTCCCGCCTCCTCCCGCATCGGCTTCGGTGCCTCCGGCTGCCTCCATGGTGTTTGCACCCCAGGCAGCCCCCTCGATGGGATCGTCTTCGCCGCTGCCGTTTCACTTCGGTCATCTCATCACCATCAAGCTCTCCGCCGACAACTACATCTTCTGGCGTGCGCAGGTTCTCCCGCTCTTGGGGAGTCACTACCTGCTAGGCTACGTCGACGGATCGCTTCCCTGCCCACCCGCACTGGTAGACAGCGTGCACGGTCCGGTCTACAATCCGGCCCATCGTGTCTGGACGGGGCACCTCCATCCAGGGAGCGCTCTCGCCGGCAGTTGCCGGACTTGTTGTCTTCGCGAAGATGTCTCATGAGGCCTGGACCATCCTTGAGCGAACCTTTGCAGCGCAGTCCCAGGCTCGTGTCTCTGCACTCCGTCGTCAGCTTGGAGAGTGTCAGAAGCTTGACTCCACTGCCACTGAGTTCTACAACAAGGTCAAGGGCCTCGCCGACACATTGGCCTCCATTGGACAGCCCCTCACCGACTCCGAGTTCAACTCGTTTATTGTCAATGGTCTTGATGAGGAGTATGATGCCTTAGTCGAGATCATCAACGAGCGGGGCAACTCGACACCCATGCTGGCACACGAGGTTTTCTCTCGGCTCCTTCTCACTGAGCAACGGGTCGAGACACGCCGCTCCAGGGGCACTGGCTCCCTCTCAGCCAACGCTGCCACCAAGGGTGGCCGCTCTTCTTCATCACCCCGGTCTCCCTTGGGGCTGCCACCGTCGCCCGCCTCGGCCCCCCACCTACTGCGACCTTACTGGGGGCTGGCGGTCCACGTGTGTGCCAGCTTTGTGGCCGCGATGGGCACTGGGCCTCCAAGTGTCATAAGCGCTTCCAGCGAAGCTTCCTTGGTCTTGGCAATGACGGCAAAGATACACGCAACAATGCCCGTTAGGTCGCCATGACTGATCGTCCCGCGCCGCAGAAGCAACAGGGACACACTCAGTCCTACTCCATCGATCCACACTGGTACATGGACTCTGGGGCGACAGAGCATCTGACCAGCGAGATGGGGAAGCTTCACACTCGTGAACCCTATCATGGCTCCGACAAGATCCACACCGCTAATGGAGCAGGTATGCACATCTCTCATATTGGTCAAGCATCTCTTCTCACTAGACATGCCAATAGGAGTCTTCAGCTTCGCAATGTTCTTCGAGTTCCATCTGTGACTCGTAATCTACTTTCAGTTCCTAAACTCACACGTGATAATAATGTGCTTTGTGAATTTCATCCTTCTGATCTTTTTATTAAGGATCGGGGCACGAGGGACATTCTTCTTAGTGGGCGGTTGTGCCAGGGCCTCTACCGTCTGGAGCATCCTGGCGTTGCCCGTGTTTTCAGTGGAGTTCGGGTCTCTCCGTCACAGTGGCATGCTCGTCTTGGTCACCCGGCCACACCTATTGTCCGTCATATTTTGCGTCGTCATGAGCTTCCTAGTTTGTCTAGTAATAAAGATGTAGCAGTGTGTGATGCTTGTCAGCAGGGGAAGAGTCATCAACTTCCTTTTTCGGAGTCCAGTCGTGAGGTGAAACATCCTTTAGAACTTGTGTTTTCAGATGTATGGGGTCCTGCTCAGACTTCTGTCAGTGGTCATAATTACTATATCAGTTTCGTTGATGCTTATAGTCGCTTTACCTGGCTTTACCTTATTAAACGCAAATCTGATGTGTTTGATATTTTTGTTCAGTTTCAAAAACATGTTGAACGTCTTCTCAAGCACAAAATTGTTCATGTCCAGTCGGACTGGGGGAGGGGCGAGTATCGCAACCTCAACTCCTTCTTTCAGTCGCTTGGGATAGCTCATCGTTTAGCATGTCCACATACACATCAGCAGAATGGTTCAGTCGAACGTAAGCATCGTCATATTGTTGAAGCTGGTCTTACTCTTTTGGCCCATGCATCTGTTCCATTTCGGTTTTGGAGTGATGCTTTCACCACTGCATGCTTTCTCATCAACCGTACTCCCACTCGTGTTTTAAACATGAAGACTCCCATTGAGGTTCTCCTTAATGAACAACCTGATTATACCTTTTTCAAGGTATTTGGGTGTGCTTGCTGGCTGCATCTTCGTCCATATAATAAGCGCAAGCTTGAGTTTCGTTCTAAGAAGTGTGTTTTTCTTGGCTATAGCTCTCTTCATAAAGGTTACAAATGTCTTCATGTTCCCACTAATCGTGTCTATATATCTCGGGACGTCGTGTTTGATGAGCATGTTTTTCCCTTTGCCAAACTTCCTGTGTCCACTGTCGACCCACCATCTCTGCATTCATCCTCTGTTGCTTCTGACCAATTTGATGATGTTGCATACTCTCCTTTGCTGTTACCTAACCATGGTGCAGGAACCGGACGTGGGGCTCGTTTGGAGCTGTTGGAGGATTCACCATCATCATCGCCGCCTTCTGATGGGCACGTCGATCGTCCTATGTTGCATGGCATCGATTCGCGTGCCCATGCATGGTCACCCGAAGAGCCCGTCGCGCCGAGCATCTCCACTGCTCGGTCCGCTACGCCAGCGACCGCCGAGTCTCCAGCGGCTCGGCCCTCTTCGCCAGCGGCCGCCGAGTCTTCAGCGGCTCGGCCTGTCACGCCGTCTTCGCCCGCGGCTCGGCCCGTCACGCCGTCTTCGCCTGCAGCTCGGGTCCGTGATGCCGTCCTCACGTCGCCTTCATCCGCGGATCGGCCCGCGACACCGGCCGCGCCACGGCCCACTATGCCGGGCTCGCCATCGGCCCGGTCTGTGACGCCGGCGTCGCCAGCTGCTTCGTCTGCTCTGCCGGTTTCGCCGGTGGGCCGGCCTTCTTCGCCGACCGAGCCCGAGGCTACTGTGTCTGGCTCCTCGTCACCGGCTGACTCGTCAACGTCGCCGTCCTCCAGCCCGTTGCAGGCTGCTCCGTCGACCTCGGTGGTTCCTGTGTCCCGACCACATACACGCAGTCGCAGTGGCATTTTCAAACCTAAGGAACGTAAGGATGGTACAGTTGCTTGGTTGGCTGCTTGTTTGGCTGCTGCTGTTGCGGATCCATCTTTTGAGCCTCGCTCATATCAGGCTGCCCTGCGCATTCCACATTGGCGAGAGGCTATGGAGCAGGAGTTTCATGCTCTCCTTCGTAACAAGACATGGACTCTTGTTCCTCCACCACCACGGGTAAATGTTATTGACTCAAAATGGGTATTCAAAGTGAAGAAGCATTCGGATGGATCTATTGAGCGTTACAAAGCGCGACTTGTTGCTCGCGGTTTTCGGCAGCGCCATGGTCTTGACTATGAGGACACCTTCAGTCCTGTCGTCAAGCCTACCACTATTCGGCTTCTTCTCTCCATTGCTGTTTCTCGTGGTTGGTCACTTCGTCAACTTGATGTGCAGAATGCTTTTCTACATGGATTTTTGGAGGAAGAGGTTTATATGAAACAGCCGCCTGGTTTCTCTGATCCTGATCGTCCTGACTATATCTGTCGTCTCTCCAAAGCACTATATGGTTTGAAGCAAGCTCCTCGTGCCTGGCATGTCCGCCTTGCCTCTGCCCTTCGTGCTCATGGGTTTGTGCCGTCCACTGCTGACACTTCATTATTTCTTCTACAGAAGCCAGAAGTCACTATGTATCTTTTGGTATATGTCGATGATATTATCCTTGTCAGCTCTTCTCAGTATGCTGCTGATGCTCTTGTCTGCTCTCTTGGTGCTGATTTTGCGATCAAAGATCTTGGGAAGCTTCACTACTTTCTTGGAGTTGAGGTCACTTCTCGTGCTACTGGTCTTGTCCTTACGCAGAAGAAGTACTCCTTGGAGTTGTTACAAAGAGCGGGCATGCTGAAGTGCAAACCGAGCACCACACCCATGTCGTCTACCGACAAGATAACAGCTGTTGATGGTGAGCTTTTGTCTCCTGCGGATGCCACAGAGTACAGGAGCATTGTTGGTGGACTTCAGTACTTGACGATCACGAGACCAGATATCTCTTATGCTGTTAACAGGGTTTGTCAGTATCTTCAGACTCTCAGAGATACTCATTGGGCTGCTGTTAAACGCATTCTTCGTTATGTTCAGTTCACCCTGACATTTGGTATGCATATTCGGCCGACTTCCTCTCGGGTCCTTTCAGCCTTCTCTGATGCAGATTGGGCTGGTAGCCCAGATGACAGGCGATCCACGGGGGGTTATGCAGTATTCTTTGGCCCTAATTTGATCGCCTGGAGTGCTCGGAAACAGGCTACTGTGTCACGTAGCAGTACTGAAGCTGAGTACAAGGCTGTGGCTAATGCTACTGCAGAGATTATTTGGGTGCAGTCTTTGCTTCAGGAGTTGGGTTTGTCTCAACCACAGCCTCCTATTCTTTGGTATGATAACATCGGTGCTACATAACTTTCTGCAAATCCAGTATTTCATGCCCGAACGAAACACATTGAAGTTGACTATCACTTTGTACGGGAACGTGTATCACAGAAGCAACTCCAGATCAAGTTTATCTCATCTAAGGATCAACTTGCAGACATCTTCACTAAGCCTTTACCTCTGCCACAGTTTGAGGCTTGTAGGCGCAATCTTACCCTTCTCAGTTCTTTAGAAAGTGGCTAAGATTGAGGGAGGGTGTTAGACTATGTATAGCTTCTGTACTTATGTACGTATATTGTACGTATTGTAACACATCCATTATATATAATGAGATAAGCCACCCCTAGAGGGTTGTGCTGGTTCCCCCAAAACTTATTGTCTTACAGCTATATGGCATCACCGCTTGTTTGCTATAAATCGAAACACCCTTTGAAACTGAAAACACCACGGGCACATAGCACACACGCCAGAATTTACCCATTATAGGCATTTGTCTACTTTCCCTTGGTGAATCGGAGATAGCGCACTCAACGTCATGCTATCTGCAATCATGGCAATCAGCATATGGCATATATAGGATAAATGATCAGCTTAACGTCTAAGCGATGACAACCGATTCAAGTCGACGATCTGCAAGAGCTGATTTCCATACAAATATTTTTAGAAAATGGTCATAGTTCTGAGGTGCTTTGAAATCGAACTTCCAAACTTTGTCAATACAAATACAAGTTTTGCCGTGTGGTTGTCCATATACATGGCTATGTATGCGGTTGTGTGCAGAAGCAGGAACAACTGTTGTCCCTAGAGGCCGACGCAGCGCAGAGTAAAAAAAAACGGCACGGTATGGTGGATCAGAGACATGGGAGAAGAAGCTCTCACTGGAATCGATTTTGGGAATAATTATTGATCACATAACGAGTAGACTGACGCACATGCTAAGCCCAATAGCCAACTTACCAAGCCATTGGTGTCGCTCTTTTGGATGCAAATCAATGATTTTAAACCCTTTTTACTACTGTCTTAGTACAAAGACTATAAATAAACTTAGTTTTCTGAGTTTTTTTAACATCAACTAAATTTACACGGAAGTTATTATGTATGTTTCATCTACTTTTTTCCCCATGTAAAAAGTTAACACGGTGTATGTATGTAATTTATTAGTCCTGCAATACATAATTACCGTACTATTTACACATAAATTGCTAGATATGTTTCAACAAGTCTCCCTCCTTCTCAAAAGTCAACAGACATCTGCAGTGTATAAATTATCATGCTATTTGCACATAAATTATTGGATATGTTTAATCAACCTTTTCAAGTTACCGCAATGTTTTGTATGTAAGTTTATGAGGCCTGTGGTGTGTAAATTATCCTATTATTTACACAAAAATTATGGGGGTAAGTATCAACAACTTGTTTTCCCCGGTCAAAGTTACCACGGTCTGTCGCGACAATCCAATTCTAGTATTCATTTTATAGCTCAAATCATCTGTCTGATTCAAGATCCACTTCCATCACTAAATTCGCCGCGACGACTCCTTGAGAACTAGATCTCATGTTGATATATTTTAATGTTTTTTAGTAAAAAATTACCATACCTAAGCTATGTAAATTACCATGCTTGTGGTATGTAAGTTAACCTTTTTTGCATAGAAGTTATCGGGGTATGTTTTCATCAACATTTTGCCCCTGGGTCAAAAGTTATGATCATAAGTTACCAAGTCTGAGGTTTTGTATATTATCATGTCATTTACACACAAGTTATTGGGGGTATGTTTTTTGAGGTGTTTATAGGTAGGTTATCAGGTTTGTGGTTTGTATATTACAATATATTTACACATAAGTTACTGGACAATGATTTTTAACAACTTCTTCTCCTAGATCAAAAGTTACCATGGTATTTGTACATAGGTTATCAGGTCTGCGGTACATATATTTCCATGCTATTTACACATAATTTACTGCGGGTATATTTCTTTCAACAACTTGGTCAAAGAGTTAACACGGATGCTTGTACAAAGGTTATCAGGTATGTGGTGCGTATTACCGTGTTGCTTACACATAAGTTATCGGGGGCATGCTTTTCAACAACATTTCCTCCCGGGTCAAAAGTTACCACAGTGTTTGTGCATGGGTTATCAGCTCTGCGGTATGTTATTACCATACTATTTTACACATAAGTTACCGTGGTATGTTTTTACTAATTTTTTTCTCCCAGTCAAAATTTATCATAGTGTTTGTACGTAAGTGTCAGGTCTGCGTGTGTATATTACCACATTATTGACACATAAGTTATCGGGGTATGTTTTTCAACAACTTTTTCCCCCCGAGTCAAAAGTCATCTTGGTGTTTGTATATAGGTTATCAGGTCTGCAGTGTGTATATTACCACACTATTTACACAAAATAAGTTACCATAGTATATATATATATATATGTTGGTTCGTACTGCATTTATGTTGGATCGCCATGAAATTTTACATAGTTGTTGTAGACTTTATTTCACACAATCCCACCGAAGGGATCGACAAAACGACCCCCGAGTAGGCGGGAATGATGAAAACGAATCAATCGTTCGTATTATTATGCACGATCGTGCCAAAGCAATATTAAAGTTGAGCTCCCGAGCTCCATGGACCAATTTTTCCATGGCCCTAGTTGAGGTTGATGTTGATGTTGATGAAGACGCCCGTCCAATCTCTAACGATTCTACATGGGGTGTAGTCCTCGACCTGGTCAAGGTGACTAGTCAAGTCGGTGTTGAAGATGAAAATCTGATGCGACGTGCAGATTGCGTCAGTTCCGATCTAAATTCCCATCAAACCGTGACGGTCAATTAGCAGGACCTGGATGGGCCACCACATTTGAAACTAAATCTGACATATCTCTAGCTATAGGGGAACCCAAACTAGATGTCTTGGGATGATGGTAACATTGACATAATATTTTACTTAGGTACAAGCTCTCCAAGGAGATACAACTATATGTCCTGCTTGTCTTTTATTGCCATGGAGTGTGTACACAGTAGAGTACATGTAACTACCAAGAGATTGTAATGTTCTGTTTGATGTCTTCTATCTACTAACCCTACCTCGGTTTATATAAGATACCGAGGTCCTAGAATTTCAAGAGTCCTAGTCGACTATGTCAATGGAGGAGAGTCCTCCACGAATAGTGAGACCATGTCTTAAACGACAATGGTTCTTAATTTTCCTTGTAGATCGCCATGGTCTGCCCAAAAGTGGCCCAAGACTGAACTAACTTAGGGGTCCTCAGCTCGGCCCATTGTCGGTGTCAAAACCGTCCGATCTCGGGCAGGGGGTCCCAAACTATGTGTCTAAGGATCGAAAGTAACATGAGACAAGGGACATGATGTTCTACCCAGGTCCGGGCCCTCTTAATGGAGGTAATACCCTACTTCCCGCTTGATTGACTTTGATGAGTATAGGGGTTACAAGAGTTGATCTACCTCAAGGTCGTAATGCTAAACCCTAGATGTCTAGCCTATATGATTATGATTGCCTCTACGGACTAAACCCTCTGGTTTATATAGACACCGGAGGGGCCTAGGGTTGTATAGAGTCGGTTTACAGAGAAAGGAATCTTCATATCTGAACGCCAAGCTTGCCATCCACGCAAAGGAGAGTCCCATCCGAACACGGGGGAGGGCTTTCTATCTTGTATCTTCACGGCCCATTAGTCCGACCCATGTCACATAGCCCGGACGCCCAGGGACCCCCTAATCCAGGACTCCCTTAGTAGCCCCTGAAACGGGCTTCAATGATGACGTGTCCAGCATGCAGATTGTCTTCGGCATTGCAAGGCGGGTTCCTCCTCCGAATACTACAAAGTAGCTGAACAAAAGAACTATATCCGGCTCCGTATAATAGTTACAACCCTGAACCACAAGGGCGAAATACTTAAACAAAATAAGTCATGTCCACTGACAGCTTTTTCGGCGAGACGTTATGTTCTGGCCTTATCATTATTTCGAACCATTTTGTGGCCTCCCAGTCCGCCCCTCGAGGCACGGCCTCTATTGACACGTCTTGTCGAGCAGAGATCGTGTCCCCTTATTGCGGGATTCTCATCAATACAGGTTTGGGTAATCCAACCGTGCCATTTGCATGAACCCTTGGGCATAGGAGAGTTTTAAGGCTCGTGGGGGGAGGGCGCAAGATATTCACTGCCTTTATAAGAGAATAAGGATCCATCTTTTTACCCCACGCCTTCTTCTTCCTCAGCCCATCCACCCTCGAGCTCCAGCGCCCAAGTTTCAATCCTTTCCGTCCCCACTAAATGCTCCAGCCATGTCCGGATCTGGCGCCCAGGGCAAGTGGATGGCTTCCTCAGTTACGGAGGGGAACGTCAAGGAACTCCGGGAAGCGGGGTACTTGGCAGCGGAAATCGCCCACTGACTCCCTGCCAAAAAACAGATCATCCCCACTCCGGAGCCTAATGAGAGGGTAGTGTTCATCCCCTACTTTCTTCGCGGGCTAGGGCTTCCCCTCCACCCTTTCGTCCGCGGGCTCATGTTCTATTATGGGCTAGATTTTCACGATCTAGCCTCGAATTCCTTCCTTCACATTTCAGCATTCATCATCGTGTGTGAGGCGTTCCTCCGCATCCCCCCACTTGAGCATGTGGCTCAAGGTCTTCAATGTGAAGCCGAAAGTGGTCGATGGTCAACACACAGAGTGTGGCGGCGCCATGGTGAGCAAGCTCCCAAACGTCACCTGGCCCAAGGGGGCCTTTGTGGAGACCATGAAGGGATTGCAACAAGAGTGGTTCTATATCACGGAACCTCGCGACGCCACATGGGCCGCCACCCCTGAGTTCAAATCTGGGCCTCCACTGCGGTTTACATCGTGGATCAAAAAGGGCCTGGACTAGGCGTCGTCTGACGAGGTGATGACACTACAGAAGCGGGTCAAAAGCATGATAGAGAAGAATACCAGTCTTGCCGATGTGATCCGGGTGATGCTTTTTCGCTGAATTCTCCCCTGCCAGCGCCGGACTCTTCATATGTGGGAGTTCAATCCGGCTGGCCCTCGGACCCTGCAGCGATTCTTCAGCACGACGCACGAAGAGATCTGCAAGCTGCTTTTCAAGGCCCAGAAGTTATGGCCGGTAAGACCGAAGACCTCGGCCTCGACTGTGCTCATCCGGCTACTCCAGTAAGTTTTCAGATTTGCAAACATAACCTCAACTTGTAGATCCAAGGACTATGCTAAGCCTTCCCCTCATCCTTCAGGGCTGGACGAAGAAGGCGGAGCAGATCTAATGTCTAGCTCCACTGCTGAAGACCCAGCTATTCCTCTACTAACGAAGATGCTGGTTCCGGCGTCGAACCAGGCGCCGGAGAAGAAGGCCAAGAAGAAGGGCAAGTAGGCCAGAAGTGGACTTCGCCGTAAAGGTACTTCGGACATTGCGTCCGAAGATACCAAAGCTCTCTCCTCCTATGAGGGAGATGAAGACGAAGAGGAAGAGGAGGAGAGCAATTCTCCCCTTAAAGGGGGGAGAAGAAAAGGGTGGCGTCTGTGGACCTAGAGGCGGAGGCATCCAAGAAGGGGAAGATCTCCCTTTCGGACGATTCAGATTCGGACACTGAAGTCATCCCCAAGCGGCGCCTCAGGCTGAAGCCCCCGGACAAATCGTAAATATTCAAAGATACTATACATATATCTGGCCTTTTACAATTGTAGGATAACATATCACTTACGTATTTCATTCCGGCCTGTGATCTCCCCCAACAATCGTCGTCTTTGATACGTCTCCATCGTATCTACTTTTCCAAACACTTCTGCCCTTGTTTTGGACTGTAACTTGCATGATTTGAATGGAACTAACCCGGACTAACGCTATTTTCAACAGAATTACCATGGTGTTATTTTTGTGCAGAAACAAAAGTTATTGGAATGACCTGAAAGTTCACGGAGATTATTTTTGGAAATAATAAAAAATACTGGCAAAAGAATCAAGGCCAGGGGGCCCACACCCTGTCCACGAGGATGGAGGCGTGCCCCTGCCTCATGGGCCCTCCTGACGCTCCACCGACCTCAACTCCAACTCCATATATTCGTGTTCGGGGAGAAAAAAATCAGAGAGAAGGATTCATCACGTTTTACGATACGGAGCCACCGCCAAGCCCTAAACTCTCTCGGGAGGGCAGATCTGGAGTCCGTTCGGGGCTCCGGAGAGGGGAATCCGTCGCCATCGTCATCATCAACCATCCTCCATCACCAATTTCATGATGCTCACCGCTGTGCGTGAGTAATTCCATCGTAGGCTTGCTGGACGGTGATGGGTTGGATGAGATTTATCATGTAGTCGAGTTAGTTTTGTTAGGGTTTGATCCCTAGTATCCACTACGTTCTGAGATTGATGTTGCTATGACTTTGCTATGCTTAATGCTTGTCACAAGGGCCCGAGTGCCATGATTTTAGATCTGAACCTACTATGTTTTCATGAATATATGTGAGTTCTCGATCCTATCTTGCAAGTCAATAGTCACCTACTATGTGTTATGATCCGGCAACCCCGAAGTGACAATAATCGGGACCACTCTCGGTGATGACCATAGTTTGAGGTGTTCATGTATTCACTATGTGTTAATGCTTCGGTCCGGTACTCTATTAAAAGGAGGCCTTAATATCCCTTAGTTTCCAATAGGACCCCGCTGCCACGGGAGGGTAGGATAAAAGATGTCATGCAAGTTCTTTCCCATAAGCACGTATGACTATATTCAGAATACATGCCTACATTATATTGATGAATTGGAGCTAGTTCTGTGTCACCCTATGTTATAACTGTTGCATGAATAATCGCATCCGGCATAATTATGCATCACCGATCCAATGCCTACGAGCTTTCCATATATTGTTCTTCGCCTATTTACTTTTCCGTTGCTACTCTTACAATCACTATAAAACCCAAAAATATTACTTTTGCTACCATTACCACTATTATCATATTGCTTTGCTACTAAACACTTTGCTACAGATATTAAGTTTCCAGGTGTGGTTGAATTGTCAACTTAGCTGCTAATACTTGAGAATATTCTTTGGCTCCCCTTGTGTCGAATCAATAAATTTGGGTTGAATACTCTGAAGGAAATATGCCCTAGAGGCAATAGTAAAGTTATTATTTATTTCCTTATATCATGATAAATGTTTATTATTCATGCTAGAATTGTATTAACCGGAAACATGATACATGTGTGAATACATAGACAAACAGAGTGTCACTAGTATGCCTCTACTTGACTAGCTCGTTGATCAAAGATGGTTATGTTTCCTAGCCATAGACAAAGAGTTGTCATTTGATTAACGGGATCACATCATTAGGAGAATGATGTGATTGACTTGACCCATTCTGTTAGCTTAGCACTTGATCGTTTAGTTTGTTGCTACTGCTTTCTTCATGACTTATACATGTTCCTATGACTATGAGATTATGCAACTCCCGTTTATCGGAGGAACACTTTATGTGCTACCAAATGTCACAACGTAACTGGGTGACTATAAAGGTGCTCTACAGGTGTCTCCGAAGGTACTTGTTGGGTTGGCGTATTTCGAGATTAGGATTTGTCACTCCGATTGTCGGAGAGGTATCTCTGGGCCCACTTGGTAATACACATCACTTAAAGCCTTGCAAGCATTGCAACTAATGAGTTAGTTGCAGGATGATGTGTTATGGAATGAGTAAAGAGACTTTCCGGTAACGAGATTGAACTAGGTATTGAGATACCGACGATCGAATCTCGGGCAAGTAACATACCGATGACAAAGGGAACAACGTATGTTGTTATGCGGTTTGACCGATAAAGATCTTCGTAGAATATGTAGGAGCCAATATGAGCATCCAGGTTCCGCTATTGGTTATTGAGCGGAGACGTGTCTCGGTCATGTCTACATAGTTCTCGAACCCGTAGGGTCCGCACGCTTAAAGTTTGATGACAGTTATATTATGAGTTTATGGTTTTTGATGTACCGAAGGTAGTTCGGAGTCCCAGATGTGATCACAGACATGACGAGGAGTCTCGAAATGGTCGAGACGTATAGATCGATATATTGGACGACTATGTTCGGACACCGGAATGGTTTCGGAGAGTTTCGGGCATATACCGGAGTACCGGGGGGGGGGGGGGGGTTACCGGAACCCCCCGGGGAGACTAATGGGCCTTTTGGGCCCTAATGGAGAAGAGGAGGGGCGACTAAAGGGCAGCCGCGCGCCCCCTCCCCCAGTCCGAATTGGACAAGGAGGGGGGGGGGGCGCCCCCTTTCCTTTCCCCTCTCTCTCCTTCCCTCTCCTTTCCTACTCCCACATGGAAAGGGGGAGTCCTACTCCACTCCTTTATATATAGGGAGGGAAGCACCCCTTGGAGAAACAACAATTGATCTCTGGGATCTTTTAGCCGTGTGCGGTGCCCCTCTCCACCATAGTCCACCTCGATAATATCGTAGCGGTGCTTAGGCGAAGCCCTACGTTGGTATAACATCAACATCGTCACCACGCTGTCGTGCTGACAGAACTCTCCCTCAAAGCTCGGCTGGATCGGAGTTCGAGGGACGTCATCGAGTTGAACGTGTGCAGAACTCGGAGGTGTCGTGTGTTCGGTACTTGATCGGTCGGATCGTGAAGACGTACGACTACATCAACCGCATTGTGCTAACGCTTCCGCTTTCGGTCTACGAGGGTACGTGGACACACTCTCCCCTCTCGTTGACCATGATCTTGCGTGTGCATAGGATTTTTTTTGAAATACTACGTTCCCCCAATAGTGGCATCCAAGCCAGGTTTTATGTGTTGATGTTATATGCATGAGTAGAACACAAGTGAGTTGTGGGCGATACAAGTCATACTGCTTACCAGCATGTCATACTTCTGTTCAGCGGTATTGTTGGATGAAGCGACCCGCACCGACATTACGCGTATGCTTACGCGAGACTGGTTCTACCGACGTGCTTTACACACAGGTGGCTGGCGGGTGTCAGTTTCTCCAACTTTAGTTGAACCGAGTGTGGCTACGCCCGGTCGTTGAGAAGGTTTTGATGCGTAGGTAAGAAATGTTCTTGCTCAGCCCGTAGCAGCCACGTAAAATTTGCAAAAACAAAGTAGAGGACGTCTAACTTGTTTTTGCAGGGCATGTTGTGATGTGATATGGTCAAGACATGATGCTATATTTTATTGTATGAGATGATCATGTTTTGTAACCAAGTTATCTACAACTGGCAGGAGCCATATGGTTGTCGCTTTATTGTATGTAATGCAATCGCCCTGTAAGTGCTTTACTTTATTACTAAGCGGTAGCGATAGTCGTAGAAGCAATAGTTGGCGAGACGACAACGATGCTACTATGGAGATCAAGGTGTCGCGTCGGTGACGATGGTGATCATGACGGTGCTTCGGAGATGGAGATCACAAGCACAAGATGATGATGGCCATATCATATCACTTATATTGATGCATGTGATGTTTATCTTTTATGCATCCTATTTTGCTTTGATTGACGGTAGCATTATAAGATGATCTCTCACTAAATTTCAAGATAAAAGTGTTCTCCCTGAGTATGCACCGTTGCCAAAGTTCGTCGTGGCCAGACACCATGTGATGATTGGGTGTGATAAGCTCTACGTTCATCTACAACGGGTGCAAGCCAGTTTTGCACATGCAGAATACTCAGGTTAAACTCGACGAGCCTAGCATATGCAGATATGGCCTCGGAACACTGAGACCGAAAGGTCGAGCGTGAATCATATAGTAGATATGATCAACATAATGATGTTCACCATTGAAAACTACTCCATTTCACGTGATGATCGGTTATGGTTTAGTTGATTTGGATCACGTGATCACTTAGATGATTAGAGAGATGTCTATCTAAGTGGGAGTTCTTAATTAATATGATTAATTGAACTTAAATTTATCATGAACTTAGTACCTGATAGTATTTTGCATGTCTATGTTTGTTGTAGATAGATGGCTCGTGCTGTTGTTTCGTTGAATTTTAATGCGTTCCTTGAGAAAGCAAAGTTGAAAGATGATGGTAGAAATTACACGGACTGGGTCCGTAACTTGAGGATTATCCTCATTGCTGCACAGAAGAATTACATCCTGGAAGCACCGCTAAGTGCCAAACCTGCTGCAGGAGCAACACCAGATGTTATGAACACCTGTCAGAGCAAAGCTGATGACTACTCGATAGTTCAGTGTGCCATGCTTTACGGCTTAGAACCGGGACTTCAATGACGCTTTGAACGTCATGGAGCATATGAGATGTTCCAGGAGTTGAAGTTAATATTTCAAGCAAATGCCCGAATTGAGAGATATGAAGTCTCCAATAAGTTCTATAGCTGCAAGATGGAGGAGAATAGTTCTGTCAGTGAGCATATACTCAAAATGTCTGGGTATCATAATCACTTGAATCAACTGGGAGTTAATCTTCCTGTTGATAGTGTCATTGACAGAGTTCTTTAATCACTGCCACCAAGCTACACAAGCTTCATGATGAACTATAATATGCAAGGGATGAATAAGTCAATTCCCGAGCTCTTCGCAATGCTAAAGGCTGCGGAGGTAGAAATCAAAAAGGAGCATCAAGTGTTGATGGTCAATAAGACTGCCAGTTTCAAGAAAAAGGGCAAAGGGAAGAAGAAGGGGAACTTCAAGAAGAATAGAAAACAAGTTGCTGCTCAGGAGAAGAAACCCAAGTCTGGACCTAAGCCTGAGACTGAGTGCTTCTACTACAAACAGACTGGTCACTGGAAGCGGAACTGCCCCAAGTATTTGGCGGATAAGAAGGATGGCAAGGTGAACAAAGGTATATGTGATATACATGTTATTGATGTGTACCTTACCAGAGCTCACAGTAGCACCTGGGTATTTGATACTGGTTCTGTTGCTAATATTTGCAACTCGAAACAGGGACTACGGATTAAGCAAACACTGGCTAAGGACGAGGTGGCGATGCGCGTGGGAAATGGTTCCAAAGTCGGTATGATCGCCGTCGGCACACTACCTCTACATCTACCTTCAGGATTAGTTTTAGACCTAAATAATTGTTATTTGGTGCCAGCGTTGAGCATGAACATTATATCTGGATCTTTTTTAATGCAAGACGATTATTCATTTAAATATGAGAATAATGACTGTTCTATTTATATGAGTAATATCTTTTATGGTCATGCACCCTTAAAGAGTGGTCTATTTTTGATGAATCTCGATAGTAGTGATACACATGTTCATAATCTTGAAGCCAAAAGGTGCAAAGTTGATAATGACAGTGCAACTTATTTGTGGCACTGCCGTTTGGGTCATATTGGTGTAAAGCGCATGAAGAAACTCCATACTGATGGACTTTTGGAATCACTTGATTATGAATCACTTGGTACTTGCGAACCATGCCTCATGGGCAAGATGACTAAAACGCCATTCTCTGGAACTATGGAGCGAGCAACTAATTTGTTGGAGATCATACATATTGATGTATGTGGTCCAATGAATGTTGAGGCTCGCGGCGGGTATCGTTATTTTCTCACCATCACAGATGTTTTAAGCAGGTATGGTTATATCTACTTAATGAAACACAAGTCTGAAACATTTGAAAAGTTCAAAGAATTTCAAAGTGAAGTTGAAAATCATCGTAACAAGAAAATAAAGTTTCTATGATCTGATCGTGGAGGAGAATATTTGAGTTACGAGTTTGGTCTACATTTGAAACAATGCGGAATAGTTTCGCAACTCACGCCACCCAGAACACCACATCGTAATGGTGTGTCCAAACGTCATAATCGTACTTTACTAGATATGGTGCGATCTATGATGTCTCTTACTGATTTACCGCTATAGTTTTGGGGTTATGCTTTAGAGATGACCGCATTCACGTTAAATAGGGCACCATCAAAATCCGTTGAGGCGACACCTTATGAACTATGGTTTGGCAAGAAACCAAAGTTGTGATTTCTTAAAGTTTGGGGCTGCAATGCTTATGTGAAAAAGCTTCAACCTGATACGCTCAAACCCAAATCGGAGAAATGTGTCTTCATAGGATACCCAAAAGGAACTGTTGGGTACACCTTCTATCACAGATCCGAGGGCAAGACATTCGTTGCTAAGAATGGATCCTTTCTAGAGAAGGAGTTTCTCTCGAAAGAAGTGAGTGGGAGGAAAGTAGAACTTGATGAGGTAACAGTACCTGCTCCCTTATTGGAAAGTAGTTCATCACAGAAATCGGTTCCTGTGACGTCTACACCAATTAGTGAGGAAGTTAATGATGATGATCATGAAACTTTAGATCAATTTGTTACTGAACCTCGTGAAGGAAATATGCCCTAGAGGCAATAATAAAGTTATTATTTATTTCCTCATATCATGATAAATGTTTATTATTCATGCTAGAATTGTATTAACCGGAAACATGATACATGTGTGAATACATAGACAAACATATAGTCACTAGTATGCCTCTACTTGACTAGCTCATTAATCAAAGATGGTTATGTTTCCTAACCATTGACATGTGTTGTCATTTGATTAATGGGATCACATCATTAGGAGAATGAGGTGATTGACATGACCCATCCCGTTAGCTTAGCACTTGATCGTTTAGTATTCTGCTATTGCTTCCTTCATGACTTATACATGTTCCTGTAACTATGAGAATTGTGTAACTCCCGTTTACCGGAGGAACACTTTGGGTACTACCAAACGTCACAACGTAACTGGGTGATTATAAAGGAGTACTACAGGTGTCTCCGAAGGTACATGTTGAGTTAGCATAATTCGAGATTAGGTTTTGTCACTCCGATTGTCGGAGAGGTATCTCTGGGCCCTCTCGGCAATGCTCATCACCTAAGCCTTGCAAGCATGTAACTAATGAGTTAGTTATAAGATGAAGTATTACAGAACGAGTAAAGAGACTTGTCGATAACGAGATTGAACTAGGTATTGGATACCGACGATCGAATCTCGGACAAGTAACATACCGATGACAAAGGGAACAACGTATGTTGTTATGCGGTTTGACCGATAAAGATCTTCGTAGAATATGTAGGAACCAATATGGGCATCCAGGTCCCGCTATTGGTTATTGACCAGAGATGTGTCTCAGTCATGTCTACATCGTTCTCGAACCGTAGGGTCCGCACGCTTAAGGTTTCGATGACAGTTATATTATGAGTTTATGTATTTTGATGTACCGAAGGTTGTTCGGAGTCCCGGATATGATTACGGACATGACGAGGAGTCTCGAAATGGTCGAGACATAAAGATTGATATATTGGACGGATATATTTGGACACCGGAAAGGTTCCGGAGAAGTTTGGAGCCCCGGAAGGTTACCGGAACCCCCCGGGAGGTATATGGGCCTTATTGGGCCCATGTAGGAGGAAGAGAGAAGGAGCAAGGGAAGGGGGCGCGCCCCCCCAAGCCCAATCCGAATTGGGGAGGGGGGCCGGCCCCCCCTTTCCTTTCTCCTTCCCCCTCTTCCTATTACTACTACTAGTACTACTTCCTAATACTAGTACTCTTTCCTTCCCCCTCCAAATAAGATAAGGAAAAGAGAGGGAAACCTACTTGGAGTAGGTTTCCCCCTCCTCATGGCGCGCCCCCCTAGGGCCGGCCACCTCCTCCCTCCCTCCTTTATATACGGGGGTAGGGGGGCACCCTAGAACACACAAGTTGATCATTGATCGTTCCTTAGCCGTGTGCGGTGCCCCCCTCCACGATATTACACCTCGGTCATATTGTAGCGGTGCTTAGGCGAAGCCCTGCAACAGGAGAACATCAAGATCGTCACCACGCCGTCGTGCTGACGGAACTCCCCCTCGGCGCCTCTGCTGGATCGGAGATCGAGGGTGCGTCATCGAGCTGTACGCGTGTCAAGAACTCGGAGGTGCCGGAGTAACGGTACTTGGATCGGTTGAACCGGAGGACGTACGACTACTTCCTCTACGTTGCGTCAACGCTTCCGCTTCGGTCTACGAGGGTACGTAGACAACACTCTCCCCTCGTTGCTATATCATCACCATGATCTTGCGTGTGCGTAGGAAATTTTTTGAAATTACTACGTTCCCCAACAGTGGCATCCGAGCCTAGGTTTTATGTGTTGATGTTATATGCACGAGTAGAACACAAGTAAGTTGTGGACGATATAAGTCATACTGCCTACCAGCATGTCATACTTTGGTTCAGCGGTATTGTGAGATGAAGCGGCCCGGACCGACATTACGCGTACGCTTACGCGAGACTGGTTTCACCGTTACGAGCACTCGTGCTTAAAGGTGGCTGGCGGGTGTCTGTCTCTCTCACTTTAGTTGAACCGAGTGTGGCTACGCCCGGTCCTTGTGAAGGTTAAAACGGAGTCTATTTGACAAACTATCGTTGTGGTTTTGATGCGTAGGTGAGATTGGTTCTTGCTTAAGCCCGTAGCAGCCACGTAAAATTTGCAACAACAAAGTAGAGGACGTCTAACTTGTTTTTGCAGGGCATGTTGTGATGTGATATGGCCAAGACATGATGCTATATTTTATTGTATGAGATGATCATGTTTTGTAACCGAAGTTATCGGCAACTGGCAGGAGCCATATGGTTGTCGCTTTATTGTATGAAATGCAAACGCCCTGTAATTGCTTTACTTTATCACTAAGCGGTAGCGATAGTCGTAGAAGCAATAGATGGCGTAACGACAACGATGCTACGATGGAGATCAAGGTGTCACGCCGGTGACGATGGTGATCACGACGGTGCTTCGAAGATGGAGATCACAAGCACAAGATGATGATGGCCATATCATATCACTTATATTGATTGCATGTGATGTTTATCCTTTATGCATCTTATCTTGCTTTGATTGACGGTAGCATTTTAAGATGATCTCTCACTAATTATCAAGAAGTGTTCTCCCTGAGTATGCACCGTTGCGAAAGTTCTTCGTGCTGAGACACCACGTGATGATCGGGTGTGATAGGCTCTACGTTCAAATACAACGGGTGCAAAACAGTTGCACACGCGGAATACTCAGGTTATACTTGACGAGCCTAGCATATACAGATATGGCCTCGGAACACGGGGACCGAAAGGTCGAGCGTGAATCATATAGTAGATATGATCAACATAGAGATGTTCACCATTGAAACTACTCCATCTCACGTGATGATCGGACATGGTTTAGTTGATTTGGATCACGTAATCACTTAGATGACTAGAGAGATGTCTGTCTAAGTGGGAGTTCTTTAGTAATATGATTAATTGAACTTAAATTTATCATGAACTTAGTACCTGATAGTATTTTGCTTGTCTATGTTTGTTTGTAGATAGATGGCTCGTGCTATTGTTCCGTTGAATTTTAATGCGTTCCTTGAGAAAGCAAAGTTGAAAGATGATGGTAGCAATTACACGGACTGGGTCCGTAACCTGAGGATTATCCTCATTGCTGCACAGAAGAGTTACGTCCTGGAAGCACCGCTGGGTGCCAGGCCTGCTGCTGATGCAACTGACGACGTTAAGAACGTCTGGCAGAGCAAAGCTGATGACTACTCTATAGTTCAGTGTGCCATGCTTTACGGCTTAGAACCGGGTCTTCAACGACGTTTTGAACGTCATGGGGCATATGAGATGTTCCAGGAGTTGAAGTTAATATTTCAAGCAAATGCCCGGATTGAGAGATATGAAGTCTCCAATAAGTTCTACAGCTGCAAGATGGAGGAGAACAGTTCTGTCAGTGAGCATATACTCAAAATGTCTGGGTATAATAATCACTTGATTCAACTGGGAGTTAATCTTCCGGATGATAGCGTCATTGACAGAATTCTCCAATCACTGCCACCAAGCTACAAGAGCTTTGTGATGAACTATAATATGCAAGGGATGAACAAGACTATTCCCGAGCTCTTCGCGATGCTGAAAGCCGCGGAGGTAGAAATCAAAAAGGAGCATCAAGTGTTGATGGTCAACAAGACCACTGGTTTCAAGAAAAGGGGCAAAGGGAAGAAGAAGGGGAACTTCAAAAGGAACGGCAAACAAGTTGCTGCTCAAGTGAAGAAACCCAAGTCTGGACCTAAGCCTGAAACTGAGTGCTTCTACTGCAAGCAGACTGGACACTGGAAGCGGAACTGCCCCAAGTATTTGGCGGATAAGAAGGATGGCAAAGTGAACAAAGGTATATGTGATATACATGTTATTGATGTGTACCTTACTAATGCTCGCAGTAGCACCTGGGTATTTGATACTGGTTCTGTTGCTAACATTTGCAACTCGAAACAGGGACTACGGATTAAGCGAAGATTAGCTAAGGACGAGGTGACGATGCGCGTGGGAAATGGTTCCAAAGTCGATGTGATCGCGGTCGGCACGCTACCTCTACATCTACCATCGGGATTAGTTTTAGACCTGAATAATTGTTATTTGGTGCCTGCGTTGAGCATGAACATTATATCTGGATCTTGTTTGATGCGAGACGGTTATTCATTTAAATCAGAGAATAATGGTTGTTCTATTTATATGAGTAATATCTTTTATGGTCATGCACCCTTGAAGAGTGGTCTATTTTTATTAAATCTCGATAGTAGTGATACACATATTCATAATGTTGAAGCCAAAAGATGCAGAGTTGATAATGATAGTGCAACATATTTGTGGCACTGCCGTTTAGGTCATATCGGTGTAAAACGCATGAAGAAACTCCATACTGATGGACTTCTGGAATCACTTGATTATGAATCACTTGGTACTTGCGAACCGTGCCTCATGGGCAAGATGACCAAAACACCGTTCTCCGGATCTATGGAGAGAGCAACAGATTTGTTGGAAATCATACATACAGATGTATGTGGTCCGATGAATGTTGAGGCTCGTGGCGGATATCGTTATTTCCTCACCTTCACAGATGATTTGAGCAGATATGGGTATATCTACTTGATGAAGCACAAGTCTGAAACATTTGAAAAGTTCAAAGAATTTCAGAGTGAAGTAGAAAATCATCGTAACAAGAAAATAAAGTTTCTACGATCTGATCGTGGAGGAGAATATTTGAGTTACGAGTTTGGTTTACATTTGAAACAATGTGGAATAGTTTCGCAACTCACGCCACCTGGAACACCACAGCGAAATGGTGTGTCCGAACGTCGTAATCGTACTTTACTTGATATGGTGCGATCTATGATGTCTCTTACCGATTTACCGCTATCGTTTTGGGGTTATGCTTTAGAGACGGCCGCATTCACGTTAAATAGGGCACCATCAAAATCCGTTGAGACGACGCCTTATGAACTGTGGTTTGGCAAGAAACCAAAGTTGTCGTTTCTCAAAGTTTGGGGCTGCGATGCTTATGTGAAGAAACTTCAACCAGATAAGCTCGAACCCAAATCGGAGAAATGTGTCTTCATAGGATACCCAAAGGAGACAATTGGGTACACCTTCTATCACAGATCTGAAGGCAAGATTTTCGTTGCTAAAATCGGATCCTTTCTAGAGAAGGAGTTTCTCTCGAAAGAAGTGAGTGGGAGGAAAGTAGAACTTGATGAGATAACTGTATCTACTCCCTTATTGGAAAGTAGTTCATCACAAGAACCGGTTCCTGTGACAACTACACCAATTAGTGAGGAAGCTAATGATATTGATCATGAAACTTCAGATCAAGTTTCTACTGAACCTCGTAGGTCTACCAGAGTAAGATCCGCACCAGAGTGGTACGGAAATCCTATTCTGGAAGTCATGTTACTAGACCATGATGAACCTACGAACTATGAGGAAGCGATGATGAGCCCAGATTCCGCAAAATGGCTAGAGGCCATGAAATCTGAGATAGGATCCATGTATGAAAACAAAGTATGGACTTTGGTTGACTTGCCCGATGATCGGCAAGCCATTGAGAATAAATGGATCTTTAAGAAGAAGACTGACGCTGATGGTAATGTTACTGTCTACAAAGCTCGACTTGTTGCAAAAGGTTTTCGACAAGTTCAAGGGGTTGACTACGATGAGACTTTCTCACCCGTAGCGATGCTTAAGTCTGTCCGAATCATGTTGGCTATTGCTGCATTTCATGATTATGAAATTTGGCAAATGGATGTCAAGACTGCATTCTTGAATGGATTTCTAGAAGAAGAGTTGTATATGATGCAACCTGAAGGTTTTGTTGATCCAAAAGGTGCTGACAAAGTGTGCAAGCTCCAACGTTCCATTTATGGACTGGTGCAAGCATCTCGGAGTTGGAATAAACGTTTTGATAGTGTGATCAAAGCATATGGCTTTATACAGACTTTTGGAGAAGCCTGTATTTACAAGAAAGTGAGTGGGAGCTCTGTAGCATTTCTAGTTTTATATGTTGATGACATATTATTAATTGGAAATGATATAGAATTTCTGGATAGCATAAAGGGATACTTGAATAAAAGTTTTTCTATGAAAGACCTCGGTGAAGCTGCTTACATATTGGGCATCAAGATCTATAGAGATAGATCAAGACGCTTAATAGGACTTTCACAAAGTACATACCTTGACAAAATTTTGAAAAAGTTCAAAATGGATCAGGCAAAGAAAGGATTCTTGCCTGTGCTACAAGGTGTGAAGTTGAGTCAAACTCAATGCCCGACCACAGCAGAAGATAGAGAGAAAATGAAAGATGTTCCCTATGCTTCAGCCATAGGCTCTATCATGTATGCAATGCTGTGTACCAGACCTGACGTATGCTTAGCAATAAGCTTGGCAGGTAGGTACCAAAGTAATCCAGGAGTGGATCACTGGACAGCGGTCAAGAACATCCTGAAATACCTGAAAAGGACTAAGGATATGTTTCTCGTATATGGAGGTGACAAAGAGCTAGTCGTAAATGGTTACGTCGATGCAAGCTTTGACACTGATCCGGACGATTCTAAATCGCAGACCGGATACGTGTTTTTATTAAACGGTGGAGCTGTAAGTTGGTGCAGTTCTAAACAAAGCGTCGTGGCAGGATCTACATGTGAAGCGGAGTACATAGCTGCTTCTGAAGCAGCAAATGAAGGAGTCTGGATGAAGGAGTTCATTTCCGATCTAGGTGTCATACCTAGTGCATCGGGACCAATGAAGATCTTCTGTGACAATACTGGTGCAATTGCCTTGGCAAAGGAATCCAGATTTCACAAGAGGACCAAGCACATCAAGAGACGCTTCAATTCCATTCGGGACCAAGTCCAAGTGGGAGACATAGAGATTTGCAAGATACATACGGATCTGAATGTTGCAGACCCGTTGACTAAGCCTCTCTCACGAGCAAAACATGATCAGCACCAAGACTCCATGGGTGTTAGAATCATTACTATGTAATCTAGATTATTGACTCTAGTGCAAGTGGGAGACTGAAGGAAATATGCCCTAGAGGCAATAATAAAGTTATTATTTATTTCCTCATATCATGATAAATGTTTATTATTCATGCTAGAATTGTATTAACCGGAAACATGATACATGTGTGAATACATAGACAAACATATAGTCACTAGTATGCCTCTACTTGACTAGCTCATTAATCAAAGATGGTTATGTTTCCTAACCATTGACATGTGTTGTCATTTGATTAATGGGATCACATCATTAGGAGAATGAGGTGATTGACATGACCCATCCCGTTAGCTTAGCACTTGATCGTTTAGTATTCTGCTATTGCTTCCTTCATGACTTATACATGTTCCTGTAACTATGAGAATTGTGTAACTCCCGTTTACCGGAGGAACACTTTGGGTACTACCAAACGTCACAACGTAACTGGGTGATTATAAAGGAGTACTACAGGTGTCTCCGAAGGTACATGTTGAGTTAGCATAATTCGAGATTAGGTTTTGTCACTCCGATTGTCGGAGAGGTATCTCTGGGCCCTCTCTGTTGGGGAACGTAGCAGAAATTCAAAATTTTCCTACGTATCACCAAGATCTATCTATGGAGAGACCAGCAACGAGTAGAAAGGAGAGTGCATCTACATACCCTTGTAGATCGCTAAGCGGAAGCGTTCAAGTGAACGGGGTTGATGGAGTCGTACTCGTCGTGATTCAGATCACCGATGATCCTAGTGCCGAACGGACGGCACCTCCGCGTTCAACACACGTACAGCTCGACGATGTCTCCCACGCCTTGATCCAGCAAGGAGAGAGGGAGAGGTTGAGGAAGACTCCATCCAGCAGCAGCACAACGGTGTGGTGGTGATGGAGGAGCGTGGCAATCCTGCAGGGCTTCGCCGAGCACCTACGGGAGAGGAGATGTGTCACGGGAGGGAGAGGGAGGCAACCAAGGGCTCAGGTATGGGTGCCCTCCCTCCCCTCCACTATATATAAGGGCAGGGGAGAGGGGGGAGGCGCAGCCTTGCCCCCTCCTCCAAGGAAGGGGTGCGGCTAAGGAGGGGGGAGGAGTCCATCCTCCCCAAGGCACCTCGGAGGTGCCTTCCCCCTTTAGGACTCTTCCCTCTCCAAGTTTCCTTGCGCATGGGCCTCTTGGGGCTGGTGCCCTTGGCCCATGAAGGCCAAGGCGCACCCCCTACAGCCCATGTGGCCCCCCGGGGCAGGTGGCCCCACCCGGTGGGCCCCCGGGACCCTTCCGGTGGTCCCGGTACAATACCGATGACCCCGAAACTTGTCCCGATGGCCGAAACAGGACTTCCTATATATAAATCTTTACCTCCGGACCATTCCGGAACTCCTCGTGACGTCCTGGATCTCATCCGGGACTCCGAACAACATTTGGTAACCACATACAAGCTTCCTTTATAACCCTAGCGTCATCGAACCTTAAGTGTGTAGACCCTACGGGTTCGGGAGACATGCAGACATGACCGAGACGTTCTCCGGTCAATAACCAACAGCGGGACCTGGATACCCATGTTGGCTCCCACATGTTCCACGATGATCTCATCGGATGAACCACGATGTCAAGGACTCAATCGATCCCGTATACAATTCCCTTTGTCTAGCGGTATGGTACTTGCCCGAGATTCGATCGTCGGTATACCGATACCTTGTTCAATCTCGTTACCGGCAAGTCTCTTTACTCGTTCCGTAACACATCATCCCGTGATCAACCCCTTGGTCACATTGTGCACATTATGATGATGTCCTACCGAGTGGGCCCAGAGATACCTCTCCGTTTACACGGAGTGACAAAATCCCAATCTCGATTCGTGCCAACCCAACAGACACTTTCAGAGATACCCGTAGTGTACCTTTATAGCCACCCAGTTACGTTGTGACGTTTGGCACACCCAAAGCACTCCTACGGTATCCGGGAGTTGCACAATCTCATGGTCTAAGGAAATGATACTTGACATTAGAAAAGCTTTAGCATACGAACTACATGATCTTGTGCTAGGCTTAGGATTGGGTCTTGTCCATCACATCATTCTCCTAATGATGTGATCCCGTTATCAACGACATCCAATGTCCATGGTCAGGAAACCGTAACCATCTATTGATCAACGAGCTAGTCAACTAGAGGCTTACTAGGGACATGGTGTTGTCTATGTATCCACACATGTATCTGAGTTTCCTATCAATACAATTCTAGCATGGATAATAAACGATTATCATGAACAAGGAAATATAATAATAATCAATTTATTATTGCCTCTAGGGCATATTTCCAACAGTCTCCCACTTGCACTAGAGTCAATAATCTAGTTCACATCGATATGTGATTAACACTCAAGGTCACATCCCCATGTGACTAACACCCAATGAGTTTACTAGAGTCAATAATCTAGTTCACATTTACCATGTGATTAACACTCGATGAGTTCTGGGTTTGATCATGTTATGCTTGTGAGAGAGGTTATAGTCAACGGGTCTGAACCTTTCAGATCCGTGTGTGCTTTACAAATCTCTATGTCATCTCCTAGATGCAGCTACCACGTTCTATTTGGAGCTATTCCAAATAACTGTTCTACTTGGAGCTATTCTAAATTGTTGCTCCATTATACGTATCCGGTATCTCTACTCAGAGCTATCCGGATAGGTGTTAAGCTTGCATCGACGTAACCCTTTACGACGAACTCTTTTACCACCTCCATAATTGAGAAAATTCCTTAGTCCACTAGTTACTAAGGATAACTTTGACCGCTGTCCTGTGATCCATTCTTGGATCACTCTTGTACCCCTTGACTGACTCATGGCAAGGCACACTTCAGGTGCGGTACACAGCATAGCATACTGTAGAGCCTACATCTTATGCATAGGGGACGACCTTAGTCCTTTCTCTCTATTCTGCCATGGTCGAGCTTTAAGTCTTAACTTCATACCTTACAACTCAGGCAAGAACTCCTTCTTTGACTGATCCATCTTGAACACCTTCAAGATCACGTCTAGGCATGTGCTCATTTGAAAGTACTATTAAGCGTTTTGATCTATCCTTATAGATCTTGATGCTCAATGTTCAAGTAGCTTAATCCAGGTTTTCCATTGAAAAATACTTTCCAAATAACCCTTTATGCTTTCCAGAAATTCTACGTCATTTCCGATCATTCATATGTCAACAATATATACTCATCAGAAATTCTATAGTGCTCCCACTCACTTCTTTGGAAATACAAGTTTCTCATAAACTTTGTATACACCCAAAATCTTTGATCATCATCAAAGCATACATTCCAACTCCGAGATGCTCACTCCAGTCCTCAGAAGGATTGCTGGAGCTTTGCATACTTATTAGCATATTTCAGTATAGACAAAACATTTCGCTTGTATCACATACAACCTTTCCTCAAGAATCGTCGAGGAAACAATGTTTTGACATCCTATCTGCAAGATTTCATAAATAATGCAGTAATTGCTAATATAATTCCAACAGACTCTTAGCATCTCTACGAGTGAGAAAGTCTCATCGTAGTCAACTCCTTGAACTTGTCGAAAAACATCTTAACGACAAGTCGAGCTTTCTCAATGGTGACACTTACCATCGTTGTCTGTCTTCCTTTCAAAATCCATATGTACCTAACAGCCTTACGACCATCAAGTAGTTCTTCCAAAGTCTACACTTTGTTTTCATACATGGATCCTCTCTCGGGTTTTATGGCCTTGAGCCATTTATCGGAATCCGGGCCCACCATCGCTTCTCCATAGCTCGTAGGTTCATTGTTGTCTAGCAACATGACTTCCAAGACAGGATTACATACCACTCTGAAGTAGTACGCATCCTTGTCATCCCACGAGGTTTGGTAGTGACTTGATCCGAAGTTTCATGATCATTATCATAAGCTTCCACTTCAGTTGGTGTACGTGCCACAGGAACAACTTCCTGTGCCCTGCTACACACTTGTTGAAGTGATGGTTCAATAACCTCATCAAGTCTCCACCATCCTCCCACTCAATTCTTTCGAGAGAAACTTTTCCTCGAGAAAGGACCCGATTCAAGAAACAATCCCTATTGCTTTCGGATCTGAATTAGGAGGTATACCCAACTGTTTTGGGTGTCCTATGAAGATGCATTTTATCCGCTTTGGGTTCGAGCTTATCAGCCTGAAACTTTTCCACATAAGCATCGCAGCCCCAAACTTCTAAGAAACGACAACTTAGGTTTCTCTAAACCAGAATTCATATGGTGTCATCTCAACGGAATTACGTGGTGCCCTATTTAAAGTGAATGTGGTTGTCTTTAATGCCTAACCCACAAACTATCGTGGCAGTTCGATAAGAGACATCATGGTATGCATCATATCCAATAGGGTGCAGTTATGATGTTCGGACACACCATCACACTATGGTGTTCCAGGCTGTATCAGTTGTGAAACAATTTCCACAATGTCTTAATTCTGTGCCAAACTCGTGATTCAGATATTCATCTCTATGATCATATCATAGATCTTTTATCCTCTTGTCACGACGATCTTTCAACTTCACACTGAAATTACTTGAACCTTTCAATAATTCAGACTCGTGATTCATCAAGTAAATATACTCAACATCTACTCGAATCATCTGTGAAGTAAGAACATAACGATATTCACTGCATGCCTCAGCACTCATTGGACTGCACACATCAAAATGTGTTACTTCCAACAAGTTGCTATCTTGTTCCATCTTACTGAAAATGAGGCTTTTCAGTCATCTTGCCCATGTGGTATGATTTGCATGTCCCAAGTGATTCAAAATCAAGTGAGTCAAAACGGTCCATTTGCATGGAGTTTCTTCATGCATATACACCAATAGACATGGTTCGCATGTCTCAAACTTTTCAAAAACGAGTGAGCCCAAAGATCCATCAATATGGAGCTTCTTCATGCGTTTTATACCGATATGACTTACGTGGCAGTGCCACAAGTAGGTGGTACTATCATTACTATCTTTTGGCATGAACATGTGTATCACTACGATCGAGATTTCAATCAACCATTCAGGTTTAATGCTAATGGATGGTAGAGGGAGCGTGCGATGTTTGATTACATAAACTTGGAAACACTTCCAACATATATCGTCAGCTCACTTTTAGCTAGTCTCCGTTTATTCCGTAGCTTTTATTTCGAGTTACTAACACTTAGCAACCGAACCGGTATCTAATACCCTGGTGCTACTAGGAGTACCAGCAAAGTACACATTAACACAATGTATATCCAATATACTTCTATCGACCTTGCCAGCCTTCTTATCTACCAAGTATCTAGGGTAATTCTGCTCTAGTGGTTGTTCCCCTTATTACAGAAGCACTTAGTCTCGGGTTTGGGTTCAACCTTGGGTTTCTTCACTAGAGCAGCAGCTGATTTGCCGTTTCATGAAGCATCCCTTCTTGCCCTTGCCCTTCTTGAAACTAGTGGTTTCACCAACCATCAACAATTGATGCTCCTTCTTGATTTCTACTTTCGCAGAGTCAAACATCGCGAATATCTCAAGGATCATCATATATGTCCTTGATATATTATAGTTCATCACGAAGCTCTAGCAGCTTGGTGGTAATGACTTCGGAGGAACTATCCCTATTTCATCTGGAAGATCAACTCCCACTTGATTCAAGTGATTGTTGCACTCAGACAATCTGAGCACAAGCTCAACAATTGAGCTTTTCTCCTTAGTTTGCAGGTTAAGAAAGTCATCGGAGGTCTTATACCTCTTGACATGGGCACGAGCCTGAAATCCCAATTTCAGCCCTCAAAACATCTCATATGTTTCGCGATGTTTCAAAAACGTCTTTGGTGCCTCAACTCTAAACCGTTTAACTGAACTATCACGTAGTTATCAAAACGTGTATGTTCGATGTTCGCAACAACCACAGACAACGTTCGAGGTTCAGCACACTGAGCGGTGCATTAAGGACATAAGCCTTCTATGAAGCAATGAGGACAATCCTCAGTTTACGGACCTAGTCCGCATAATTGCTACTATCAACTTTCAACTAATTTTTCTCTAGGAACATATCTAAACAGTAGAACTATAGCGTGAGCTACGACATAATTTGCAAAAACATTTTGACTATGTTCAGGATAATTAAGTTCATCTTATGAACTCCCACTCAGATAGACATCCCTCTAGTCATCTAAGTGATTACATGATCCGAGTCAAACTAGGCCGTGTCCGATCATCACGTGAGACGGACTAGTCATCATCGGTGAACATCTTCATGTTGATCGTATCTTCTATACGACTCATGTTCGACCTTTCGGTCTCCGTGTTCCGAGGCCATGTCTGTACATGGTAGGCTCGTCAAGTTAACCCTAAGTGTTTCGCGTGTGTAAATCTGTCTTACACCCGTTGTATGTGAACGTTAGAATCTAACACCCGATCATCACGTGGTGCTTCGAAACACGAACTGTCGCAACGGTGCACAGTTAGGGGAGAACACTTCTTGAAATTGTTGTAAGGGATCATCTTATTTACTACCGTCGTTCTAAGAAAATAAGATGTATAAACATGATAAACATCACATGCAATCAAATAGTGACATGATATGGCCATCATCACTTTGCTCCTTTTGATCTCCATCTTCGGGGCTCCATGATCATCATCGTCACCGGCATGACACCATGATCTCCATCATCATGATCTCCATCATCGTGTCTTCATGAAGTTGCCTCGCCAACTATTACTTCTACTACTATGGCTAACGGTTAGCAATAAAGTAAAGTAATTACATGACGTTTAAGTTGACATGCAGGTCACAAATAAATAAAGACAACTCCTATGGCTCCTGCCGGTTGTCATACTCATCGACATGCAAGTCGTGATTCCTATTACAAGAACATGATCAATCTCATACATCACATATATCATTCATCACATCCTTTTTGGCCATATCACATCACATAGCATACCCTGCAAAAACAAGTTAGACGTCCTCTAATTGTTGTTTGCATGTTTTACGTGGCTGCTATGGGTTTCTAGCAAGAACGTTTCTTACCTACGCATGAACCACAACGTGATATGCCAATTGCTATTTACCCTTCATAAGGACCCTTTTCATCGAATCCGATCCGACTAAAGTGGGAGAGACAGACACCCGCCAGCCACCTTATGCAACTAGTGCATGTTTGTCGGTGGAACCGGTCTCACGTAAGCGTACGTGTAAGGTTGGTCCGGGCCGCTTCATCCCACGATGCCGCCGAATCAAGATAAGACTAGTAACGGCAAGCATATTGAACAATATCGACGCCCACAACTACTTTGTGTTCTACTCGTGCAAAGAATCTACGCAATAGACCTAGCTCATGATGCCACTGTTGGGGAATGTAGCAGAAATTCAAAATTTTCCTACGTATCACCAAGATCTTGTTGGGGAACGTAGCAGAAATTCAAAATTTTCCTACGTAACACCAAGATCTATCTATGGAGAGACCAGCAACGAGTAGAAAGGGGAGTGCATCTACATACCCTTGTAGATCGCTAAGCGGAAGCATTCAAGTGAACGGGGTTGATGGAGTCGTACTCGTCGTGATTCAGATCACCGATGATCCTAGTGCCGAACGGACAACACCTCCGCGTTCAACACACGTACAGCTCGACGATGTCTCCCACGCCTTGATCCAGCAAGGAGAGAGGGAGAGGTTGAGGAAGACTCCATCCAGCAGCAGCACAACGGCGTGGTGGTGATGGAGGAGCGTGGCAATCCTGCAGGGCTTCGCCGAGCACCTACGGGAGAGGAGATGTGTCACGGGAGGGAGAGGGAGGCAACCAAAGGCCTTAGGTATGATTGCTCCTCCTTTTCCCCACTATATATAGGGCCAAGGGAGAGGGGGAGGGCGCAGCCTTGCCCCTTCCTCCAAGGAAGGGTGCGGCTAAGGGTGGGGAGGAGTCCATCCTCCCCAAGGCACCTCGGAGGTGCCTTCCCCCTTGAGGACTCTTCCCTTTTTCCTTTATCTTGGCGCATGGGCCTCTAGGGGCTGGTGCCCTTGGCCCATGTAGGCCAAGGCGCACCCCCTACAGCCCATGTGGCCCCCCGGGGCAGGTGGCCCCACCCGGTGGGCCCCCGGGACCCTTCCGGTGGTCCCGGTACAATACCGATGACCCCGAAACTTGTCCCGATGGCCGAAACAGGACTTCCTATATATAAATCTTTACCTCCGGACCATTCCGGAACTCCTCGTGACGTCCGGGATCTCATCCGGGACTCCGAACAACATTCGGTAACCACATACAAGCTTCCTTTATAACCCTAGCGTCATCGAACCTTAAGTGTGTAGACCCTACGGGTTCGGGAGACATGCAGACATGACCGAGATGTTCTCCGGTCAATAACCAACAGCGGGATCTGGATACCCATGTTGGCTCCCACATGTTCCACGATGATCTCATCGGATGAACCACGATGTCAAGGACTCAATCGATCCCGTATACAATTCCCTTTGTCTAGCGGTATGGTACTTGCCCGAGATTCGATCGTCGGTATACCGATACCTTGTTCAATCTCGTTACCGGCAAGTCTCTTTACTCGTTCCGTAACACATCATCCCGTGATCAACCCCTTGGTCACATTGTGCACATTATGATGATGTCCTACCGAGTGGGCCCAGAGATACCTCTCCGTTTACACGGAGTGACAAATCCCAATCTCGATTCGTGCCAACCCAACAGACACTTTCAGAGATACCCGTAGTGTACCTTTATAGCCACCCAGTTACGTTGTGACGTTTGGCACACCCAAAGCACTCCTACGGTATCCGGGAGTTGCACAATCTCATGGTCTAAGGAAATGATACTTGACATTAGAAAAGCTTTAGCATACGAACTACATGATCTTGTGCTAGGCTTAGGATTGGGTCTTGTCCATCACATCATTCTCCTAATGATGTGATCCCGTTATCAACGACATCCAATGTCCATGGTCAGGAAACCGTAACCATCTATTGATTAACGAGCTAGTCAACTAGAGGCTTACTAGGGACATGGTGTTGTCTATGTATCCACACATGTATCTGAGTTTCCTATCAATACAATTCTAGCATGGATAATAAACGATTATCATGAACAAGGAAATATAATAATAATCAATTTATTATTGCCTCTAGGGCATATTTCCAACAGTCTCCCACTTGCACTAGAGTCAATAATCTAGTTCACATCGATATGTGATTAACACTCAAGGTCACATCCCCATGTGACTAACACCCAAAGAGTTTACTAGAGTCAATAATCTAGTTCACATTTACCATGTGATTAACACTCGATGAGTTCTGGGTTTGATCATGTTATGCTTGTGAGAGAGGTTATAGTCAACGGGTCTGAACCTTTCAGATCCGTGTGTGCTTTACAAATCTCTATGTCATCTCCTAGATGCAGCTACCACGTTCTATTTGGAGCTATTCCAAATAACTGTTCTACTTGGAGCTATTCTAAATTGTTGCTCCATTATATGTATCCGGTATCTCTACTCAGAGCTATCCGGATAGGTGTTAAGCTTGCATCGACGTAACCCTTTACGACGAACTCTTTTACCACCTCCATAATTGAGAAAATTCCTTAGTCCACTAGTTACTAAGGATAACTTTGACCGCTGTCCTGTGATCCATTCTTGGATCACTCTTGTACCCCTTGACTGACTCATGGTAAAGCACACTTCAGGTGCGGTACACAGCATAGCATACTGTAGAGCCTATGTCTTAAGCATAGGGGACGACCTTCGTTCCTTTCTCTCTATTCTGCCATGGTCGAGCTTTAAGTCTTAACTTCATACCTTACAACTCAGGCAAGAACTCCTTCTTTGACTGATCCATCTTGAACACCTTCAAGATCACGTCAAGGCATGTGCTCATTTGAAAGTACTATTAAGCGTTTTGATCTATCCGTATAGATCTTGATGCTTAATGCTCAAGTAGCTTAATCCAGGTTTTCTATTGAAAAACACCTTTCAAATAACCCTATATGCTTTCTAGAAATTCTACATCATTTCTGATCATCAATATGTCAACAACATATACTCATCAGAAATTCTATAGTGCTCCCACTCACTTCTTTGGAAATACAAGTTTCTCATAAACTTTGTACAAACCCAAAATCTTTGATCATCATCAAAGCATACATTCCAACTCCGAGATGCTCACTCCAGTCCTTAGAAGGATTGCTGGAGCTTTGCATACTTATTAGCATCTTTCGGGATTGACAAAACCTTCCGGTTGTATCACATACAACCTTTCCTCAATAAAATCGTCGAGGAAACAATGTTTTGACATCCTATCTGCAAGATTTCATAAATAATGCAGTAATTGCTAATATAATTCCAACAGACTCTTAGCATCGCTACGAGTGAGAAAGTCTCATCGTAGTCAACTCCTTGAACTTGTCGAAAAACATCTTAACGACAAGTCGAGCTTTCTCAATGGTGACACTTACCATCATTGTCTGTCTTCCTTTCAAAATCCATCTGCACTCAACAGCCTTACGACCATCGAGTTGTTCTGCCAAAGTCTACACTTTGTTTTCATACATGGATCCTATCTCGGATTTTATGGCCTTGAGCCATTTATCGGAATTTGGGCCCACCATCACTTCTCCATAGCTCGTAGGTTCATTGTTGTCTAGCAACATGACTTCCAAGACAGGATTACGTACCACTCTGAAGTAGTACGCATCCTTGTCATCCCACGAGGTTTGGGAGTGACTTGATCCGAAGTTTCATGATCAATATCATAAGCTTCCACTTCAATTGGTTTAGGTGCCACAGGAACAACTCCCTGTGCCCTGTCACACACTAGTTGAATAGACGGTTCAATAACCTCATCAAGTCTCCACCATCCTCCCACTCAATTCTTTCGAGAGAAACTTTTTCTCGAGAAAGGACCCGATTAAAGAAAAACAATCCATATTGCTTTCGGATCTGAAACAGGAGGTATACCCAACTGTTTTTGGGTTGTCCTATGAAGATGCATTTATGCGCTTTGGGTTCGAGCTTATCGGCCTGAAACTTTTCCACATAAGCGTCGCAGCCCCAAACTTTTAAGAAACGGCAACTTAGGTTTCTCCAAACCATAGTTCATACGGTGTCGTCTCAACGAAATTATGTGGTGCCCTATTTAAAGTGAATGTGGTTGTCTCTAATGCCTAACCCATGAACGATAGTGGTAATTCGATAAGAGACATCATGGTACGCACCATATCCAATAGGGTGCAACTATGATGTTCGGACACACCATCACACTATGGTGTTCCAGGCGGTATTAATTGCGAAACAATTTCCACAATGTCTTAATTGTGTGCCAAAACTCGTAACTCAGATATTCATCTCTATGATCATATCATAGACATTTTATCCTCTTGTCACAATGATCTTCTACTTCACTCTGAAATTATTTGAACCATTCAATAATTCAGACTTGTGTTTCATCAAGTAAATATTCTCAACATCTACTCGAATCATCTGTGAAGTAAGAACATAACGATATTCACTGCATGCCTCAGCACTCATTGGACTGCACACATCAAAATGTGTTACTTCCAACAAGTTGCTATCTTGTTCCATCTTACTGAAAACGAGGCTTTCAGTCATCTTGCCCATGTGGTATGATTTGCATGTCCCAAGTGATTCAAAATCAAGTGAGTCAAAACGGTCCATTTGCATGGAGTTTCTTCATGCATATACACCAATAGACATGGTTCGCATGTCTCAAACTTTTCAAAAACGAGTGAGCCCAAAGATCCATCAATATGGAGCTTCTTCATGCGTTTTAAACCAATATGACTTACATGGCAGTGCCACAAGTAGGTGGTACTATCATTACTATCTTTTGGCATGAACATGTGTATCACTACGATCGAGATTTAATAAACCATTCATTTTAGGTGTAAGACCATTGAAGGTATTATTCAAATAAACAGAGTAACCATTATTCTCCTTAAATGAATAATCGTATTGCAATAGACGTAATCCAATCATGTCTATGCTCAACGCAAACACCAAATAACAATTATTTAGGTTTAACACCAATCTCTTTGGTAGAGGGAGCGTGCGATGCTTGATCATATCAAGCTTGGAAAAACTTCCAACACATATCGTCAGCTCACCTTTAGCTAGTCTCCGTTTATTCCGTAGCCTTTTGTTTCGAGTTACTAACACTTAGCAACCGAACCGGTATCTAATACCCTGGTGCTACTAGGAGTACTTGCAAAGTACACATTAACACAATGTATATCCAATATACTTCTATCGACCTTGCCAGCCTTCTTATCTACCAAGTATCTAGGGTAATTCTGCTCTAGTGGTTGTTCCCCTTATTACAGAAGCACTTAGTCTCGGGTTTGGGTTTTACCTTGGGTTTCTTCACTAGAGCAGCAGCTGATTTGCCGTTTCATGAAGTATCCCTTCTTGCCCTTGCCCTTCTTGAAACTAGTGGTTTCACCAACCATCAACAATTGATGCTCCTTCTTGATTTCTACTTTCGCGGTGTCAAACATCGCGAGTATCTCAAGGATCATCATATATGTCCCTGATATATTATAGTTCATCACGAAGCTCTAGCAGCTTGGTGGTAATGACTTCGGAGAACCATCACTGTCTTATCTGGAAGATCAACTCCCACTCGATTCAAGCGATTGTTGTACTCAGACAATCTGAGCACAAGCACAACAATTGAGCTTTTCTCCTTAGTTTGCAGGTTAAGAAAGTCATCGGAGGTCTTATACCTCTTGACATGGGCACGAGCCTGAAATCCCAATTTCAGCCCTCAAAACATCTCATATGTTTCGCGACGTTTCAAAAACGTCTTTGGTGCCTCAACTCTAAACCGTTTAACTGAACTATCACGTAGTTATCAAAATGCGTATGTCAGATGTTCGCAACAACCACAGACAACGTTCGAGGTTCAGCACACTGAGCGGTGCATTAAGGACATAAGCCTTCTATGAAGCAATGAGGACAATCCTCAGTTTACGGACCTAGTCCGCATAATTGCTACTATCAACTTTCAACTAATTTTTCTCTAGGAACATATCTAAACAGTAGAACTATAGCGTGAGCTACGACATAATTTGAAAAAACCTTTTGACTATGTTCAGGATAATTAAGTTCATCTTATGAACTCCCACTCAGATAGACATCCCTCTAGTCATCTAAGTGATTACATGATCCAAGTCAAACTAGGCCGTGTCCGATCATCACGTGAGACGGACTAGTCATCATCGGTGAACATCTTCATGTTGATCGTATCTTCTATACGACTCATGCTCGACCTTTCGGTCTCCGTGTTCCGAGGCCATGTCTGTACATGCTAGGCTCGTCAAGTCAACCCTAAGTGTTTTGCGTGTGTTCCGAGGCCATGTCTGTACATGCTAGGCTCGTCAACACCCGTTGTATTTGAACGTCTGAATAAAACTCCCGATCATCACGTGATGTTTTGAAACAGCGAACTGTCGCAACGGTGCACAGTTAGGGGAGAACACTTCTTGAAATTGTTGTAAGGGATCATCTTATTTACTACCGTCGTTCTAAGCAAATAAGATGTATAAACATGATAAACATCACATGCAATCAAATAGTGACATGATATGGCCATCATCACTTTGCTCCTTTTGATCTCCATCTTCGGGGCTCCATGATCATCATCGTCACCGGCATGACACCATGATCTCCATCATCATGATCTCCATCATCGTGTCTTCATGAAGTTGCCTCGCCAACTATTACTTCTACTACTATGGCTAACGGTTAGCAATAAAGTAAAGTAATTACATGACGTTTAAGTTGACACGCAGGTCACAAATAAATAAAGACAACTCCTATGGCTCCTGCCGGTTGTCATACTCATCGACATGCAAGTCGTGATTCCTATTACAAGAACATGATCAATCTCATACATCACATATATCATTCATCACATCCTTTTTGGCCATATCACATCACATAGCATACCCTGCAAAAACAAGTTAGACGTCCTCTAATTGTTGTTTGCATGTTTTACGTGGCTGCTATGGGTTTCTAGCAAGAACGTTTCTTACCTACGCATGAACCACAACGTGATATGCCAATTGCTATTTACCCTTCATAAGGACCCTTTTCATCGAATCCGATCCGACTAAAGTGGGAGAGACAGACACCCGCCAGCCACCTTATGCAACTAGTGCATGTTTGTCGGTGGAACCGGTCTCACGTAAGCGTACGTGTAAGGTTGGTCCGGGCCGCTTCATCCCACGATGCCGCCGAATCAAGATAAGACTAGTAACGGCAAGCATATTGAACAATATCGACGCCCACAACTACTTTGTGTTCTACTCGTGCAAAGAATCTACGCAATAGACCTAGCTCATGATGCCACTGTTGGGGAACGTAGCAGAAATTCAAAATTTTCCTACGTAACACCAAGATCTATCTATGGAGAGACCAGCAACGAGTAGAAAGGGGAGTGCATCTACATACCCTTGTAGATCGCTAAGCGGAAGCGTTCAAGTGAACGGGGTTGATGGAGTCGTACTCGTCGTGATTCAGATCACCGATGATCCTAGTGCCGAACGGACGGCACCTCCGCGTTCAACACACGTACAGCTCGACGATGTCTCCCACGCCTTGATCCAGCAAGGAGAGAGGGAGAGGTTGAGGAAGACTCCATCCAGCAGCAGCACAACGGCGTGGTGGTGATGGAGGAGCGTGGCAATCCTGCAGGGCTTCGCCGAGCACCTACGGGAGAGGAGATGTGTCACGGGAGGGAGAGGGAGGCAACCAAAGGCCTTAGGTATGATTGCTCCTCTTTCCCCACTATATATAGGGCCAAGGGAGAGGGGGAGGGCGCAGCCTTGCCCCTTCCTCCAAGGAAGGGGTGCGGCTAAGGGTGGGGAGGAGTCCATCCTCCCCAAGGCACCTCGGAGGTGCCTTCCCCCTTTAGGACTCTTCCCTTTTTCCTTTATCTTGGCGCATGGGCCTCTAGGGGCTGGTGCCCTTGGCCCATGTAGGCCAACGCGCACCCCCTACAGCCCATGTGGCCCCCCGGGGCAGGTGGCCCCACCCGGTGGGCCCCCGGGACCCTTCCGGTGGTCCCGGTACAATACCGATGACCCCGAAACTTGTCCCGATGGCCGAAACAGGACTTCCTATATATAAATCTTTACCTCCGGACCATTCCGGAACTCCTCGTGACGTCCGGGATCTCATCCGGGACTCCAAACAACATTCGGTAACCACATACAAGCTTCCTTTATAACCCTAGCGTCATCGAACCTTAAGTGTGTAGACCCTACGGGTTCGGGAGACATGCAGACATGACCGAGATGTTCTCCGGTCAATAACCAACAGCGGGATCTGGATACCCATGTTGGCTCCCACATGTTCCACGATGATCTCATCGGATGAACCACGATGTCAAGGACTCAATCGATCCCGTATACAATTCCCTTTGTCTAGCGGTATGGTACTTGCCCGAGATTCGATCGTCGGTATACCGATACCTTGTTCAATCTCGTTACCGGCAAGTCTCTTTACTCGTTCCGTAACACATCATCCCGTGATCAACCCCTTGGTCACATTGTGCACATTATGATGATGTCCTACCGAGTGGGCCCAGAGATACCTCTCCGTTTACACGGAGTGACAAATCCCAATCTCGATTCGTGCCAACCCAACAGACACTTTCAGAGATACCCGTAGTGTACCTTTATAGCCACCCAGTTACGTTGTGACGTTTGGCACACCCAAAGCACTCCTACGGTATCCGGGAGTTGCACAATCTCATGGTCTAAGGAAAGATACTTGACATTAGAAAAGCTTTAGCATACGAACTACATGATCTTGTGCTAGGCTTAGGATTGGGTCTTGTCCATCACATCATTCTCCTAATGATGTGATCCCGTTATCAATGACATCCAATGTCCATGATCAGGAAACCGTAACCATCTATTGATTAACGAGCTAGTCAACTAGAGGCTTACTAGGGACATGGTGTTGTCTATGTATCCACACATGTATCTGAGTTTCCTATCAATACAATTCTAGCATGGATAATAAACGATTATCATGAACAAGGAAATATAATAATAATCAATTTATTATTGCCTCTAGGGCATATTTCCAACAGATCTATCTATGGAGAGACCAGAAACGAGTAGAAGGGAGAGTGCATCTACATACCCTTGTAGATCGCTAAGCGGAAGCGTTCAAGTGAACGGGGTTGATGGAGTCGTACTCGTCGTGATTCAGATCACCGATGATCCTAGTGCCGAACGGACGGCACCTCCGCATTCAACACACGTACAGCTCGACGATGTCTCCCACGCCTTGATCCAGCAAGGAGAGAGGGAGAGGTTGAGGAAGACTCCATCCAGCAGCAGCACAACGGCGTGGTGGTGATGGAGGAGCGTGGCAATCCTGCAGGGCTTCGCCAAGCACCTACGGGAGAGGAGGAGGTGTCACGGGAGGGAGGGAGGCGCCAAGGGCTCAGGTATGGATGCCCTCCCTCCCCTCCACTATATATAGGGGCAGGGGAGAGGGGGGAGGCGCAGCCTTGCCCCCTCCTCCAAGGAAGGGGTGCGGCTAAGGAGGGGGGAGGAGTCCATCCTCCCCAAGGCACCTCGGAGGTGCCTTCCCCCTTTAGGACTCTTCCCTCTCCAAGTTTCCTTGCGCATGGGCCTCTTGGGGCTGGTGCCCTTGGCCCATGAAGGCCAAGGCGCACCCCCTACATCCCATGTGGCCCCCCGGGGCAGGTGGCCCCACCCGGTGGGCCCCCGGGACCCTTCTGGTGGTCCCGGTACAATACCGATGACCCCGAAACTTGTCCCGATGGCCGAAACAGGACTTCCTATATATAAATCTTTACCTCCGGACCATTCCGGAACTCCTCGTGACGTCCTGGATCTCATCCGGGACTCCGAACAACATTCGGTAACCACATACAAGCTTCCTTTATAACCCTAGCGTCATCGAACCTTAAGTGTGTAGACCCTACGGGTTCGGGAGACATGCAGACATGACCGAGACGTTCTCCGGTCAATAACCAACAGCGGGATCTGGATACCCATGTTGGCTCCCACATGTTCCACGATGATCTCATCGGATGAACCACGATGTCAAGGACTCAATCGATCCCGTATACAATTCCCTTTGTCTAGCGGTATGGTACTTGCCCGAGATTCGATCGTCGGTATACCGATACCTTGTTCAATCTCGTTACCGGCAAGTCTCTTTACTCGTTCCGTAACACATCATCCCGTGATCAACCCCTTGGTCACATTGTGCACATTATGATGATGTCCTACCGAGTGGGCCCAGAGATACCTCTCCGTTTACACGGAGTGACAAAATCCCAATCTCGATTCGTGCCAACCCAACAGACACTTTCAGAGATACCCGTAGTGTACCTTTATAGCCACCCAGTTACGTTGTGACGTTTGGCACACCCAAAGCACTCCTACAGTATCCGGGAGTTGCACAATCTCATGGTCTAAGGAAATGATACTTGACATTAGAAAAGCTTTAGCATACGAACTACATGATCTTGTGCTAGGCTTAGGATTGGGTCTTGTCCATCACATCATTCTCCTAATGATGTGATCCCGTTATCAACGACATCCAATGTCCATGGTCAGGAAATCGTAACCATCTATTGATCAACGAGCTAGTCAACTGGAGGCTTACTAGGGACATGGTGTTGTCTATGTATCCACACATGTATCTGAGTTTCCTATCAATACAATTCTAGCATGGATAATAAACGATTATCATGAACAAGGAAATATAATAATAATCAATTTATTATTGCCTCTAGGGCATATTTCCAACACTCTCGGCAATGCTCATCACCTAAGCCTTGCAAGCATGTAACTAATGAGTTAGTTATAAGATGAAGTACTACAGAACGAGTAAAGAGACTTGTCGATAACGAGATTGAACTAGGTATTGGATACCGACGATCGAATCTCGGACAAGTAACATACCGATGACAATGGGAACAACGTATGTTGTTATGCGGTTTGACCGATAAAGATCTTCGTAGAATATGTAGGAACCAATATGGGCATCCAGGTCCCGCTATTGGTTATTAACCAGAGATGTGTCTCAGTCATGTCTACATCGTTCTCGAACCGTAGGGTCCGCACGCTTAAGGTATCAATGACATTTATATTAGGAGTTTATGTATTTTGATGTACCGAAGGTTGTTCGGAGTCCCGGATATGATTACGGACATGACGAGGAGTCTCGAAATGGTCGAGACATAAAGATTGATATATTGGACGGATATATTTGGACACCGGAAAGGTTCCGGAGAAGTTTGGAGCCCCGGAAGGTTACCGGAACCCCCCGGGAGGTATATGGGCCTTATTGGGCCCATGTAGGAGGAAGAGATAAGGAGCAAGGGAAGGGGGCGCCCCCCCCAAGCCCAATCCGAATTGGGGAGGGGGGCCGGCCCCCCTTTCCTTTCTCCTTCCCCCTCTTCCTATTACTACTACTAGTACTACTTCCTAATACTAGTACTCTTTCCTTCCCCCTCCAAATAAGATAAGGAAAAGAGAGGGAAACCTACTTGGAGTAGGTTTCCCCCTCCTCATGGCGCGCCCCCCCTAGGGCCGGCCACCTCCTCCCTCCCTCCTTTATATACGGGGGTAGGGGGGCACCCTAGTACACACAAGTTGATCATTGATCGTTCCTTAGCCGTGTGCGGTGCCCCCTCCACGATATTACACCTCGGTCATATTGTAGCGGTGCTTAGGCGAAGCCCTGCAACAGGAGAACATCAAGATCGTCACCACGCCGTCGTGCTGACGGAACTCCCCCTCGGCGCCTCTGCTGGATCGGAGATCGAGGGTGCGTCATCGAGCTGTACGCGTGTCAAGAACTCGGAGGTGCCGGAGTAACGGTACTTGGATCGGTTGAACCGGAGGACGTACGACTACTTCCTCTACGTTGCGTCAACGCTTCCGCTTCGGTCTACGAGGGTACGTAGACAACACTCTCCCCTCGTTGCTATATCATCACCATGATCTTGCGTGTGCGTAGGAAATTTTTTGAAATTACTAGGTTCCCCAACACCTCGTAGGTCAACCAGAGTAAGATCCGCACCAGAGTGGTACGATAATCCTGTTCTGGAGGTTATGTTACTAGACCATGACGAACCTACGAACTATGAAGAAGCGATGGTGAGCCTAGATTCCGCAAAATGGCTTGAGGCCATGAAATCTGAGATGGGATCCATGTATTAGAACAAAGTGTGGACTTTGGTTGACTTGCTCGATGATCGGCAAGCCATCGAGAATAAATGGATCTTCAAGAAGAATACTGTTGCTGATGGTAAGGTTACTGTCTATAAAGCTCGACTTGTTGCAAAAGGTTTTTGACAAGTTCAAGGGATTGACTACGATGAGACCTTCTCAACCGTAGCGATGCTTAAGTCTGTCCGAATCATGTTAGCAATTTCCGAATTGTATGATTATGAAATTTGGCAAATGGATGTCAAAACTGCATTCCTGAATGGATTTCTGGAAGAAGAGTTGTATATGATGCAACCGGAAGGTTTTGTCGATCCAAAGGGAGCTAACAAAGTGTGCAAGCTCCAGCGATCCATTTATGGACTCATGCAAGCCTCTCGGAGTTGGAATAAACGTTTTGATAGTGTGATCAAAGCATATGGTTTTATACAGACTTTTGGAGAAGCCTGTATTTACAAGAAAGTGAGTGGGAGCTCTGTAGCATTTCTGATATTATATATGGATGACATATTGTTGATTGTAAATGATATAGAATTTTTGGATAGCATAAAAGGATATTTTAATAAGAGTTTTTCAATGAAAGACCTCGGTTAAGCTGCTTATATATTGGGCATCAAGATCTATAGAGATAGATCGAGACGCTTAATTGGACTTTCACAAAGCACATACCTTGACAAAGTTTTGAAGAAGTTCAAAATGGATCAAGCAAAGAAAGGGTTCTTGCCAGTGTTACAAGGTGTGAAGTTGAGTAAGACTCAATGCCCGACCACTGCAGAAGATAGAGAGAAAATGAAAGATGTTCCCTATGCTTCAGCCATAGGCTCTATCATGTATGGAATGCTGTGTATCAGACCTGATGTGTGCCTTGCTATTAGTTTAATAGGGAGGTACCAAAGTAATCGAGGAGTGGATCACTGGATAACGGTCAAGAACATCCTGAAATACCTGAAAAGGACAAAGGATATGTTTCTCATTTATGGAGGTGACAAAGAGCTCATCGTAAATGGTTACATCGATGCAAGCTTTGACACTGATCCGGACGATTCTAAATCGCAAACCCGATACGTGTTTTTATTAAAGGGTGGAGCTGTCAGTTGGTGCAGTTCTAAACAAAGCTTCGTAGCGGGATCTACATGTAAAGCGGAATACATAGCTGCTTCAGAAGCAGCAAATGAAGGAGTCTGGATGAAGGAGTTCATATTCGATCTAGGTGTCATACCTAGTGCATCGGGTCTAATGAAAATCTTTTGTGACAATACTGGTGCAATTGCTTTGGCAAAGGAATCCAGATTTCACAAGAGAACCAAGCACATCAAGAGACGCTTCAACTCCATCCGGGATCAAGTCCAGGTGGGAGACATAGAGATTTGCAAGATACATACGGATCTGAATGTTGCAGACCCGTTGACTAAGCCTCTTCCACGAGCAAAACATGATCAGCACCAAGGCTCCATGGGTGTTAGAATCATTACTGTGTAATCTAGATTATTGACTCTAGTGTGATGTCTACTACACAACCTTCTTCTTGTAGACGTTGTTGGGCCTCCAAGTGCAGAGGTTTGTAGGACAGTTGCAAATTTCCCTCAAAGGATGACCTAAGGTTTATCAATCCGTAGGAGGCGTAGGATGAAGATGGCCTCTCTCAAACAACCCTGCAACCAAATAACAAAGAGTCTCTTGTGTCCCCAACACACCCAATACAATGGTAAATTCTATAGGTGCACTAGTTCAGCGAAGAGATGGTGATACGAGTGGTATATGGATGATAGATATAGGTTTTTGTAATCTGAAAATATAAAAACAGCAAGGTAACTAATGATAAAAGTGAGCGTAAACGGTATTGCAATGCTAGGAAACAAGGCCTAGGGTTCATACTTTCAGTAGTGCAAGTTCTCCCAACAATAATAACATAATTGGATCACATAACTATCCCTCAACATGCAACAAAGAGTCACTCCAAAGTCGCTAATAGCGGAGAACAAACGACCAGATTATGGTAGGGTACGAAACCACCTCAAAGTTATTCTTTCCAATAAAACCGTTGGGCTATTCCTATAAGTGTCACAAACAGCCCTAGAGTTCGTACTATAATAACACCTTAAGACACAAATCAACCAAAACCCTAATGTCACCTAGATACTCCAATGTCACCTCAAGTATTCGTGGGCATGATTATACGATATGCATCACACAATCTCAGATTCATCTATTCAACCAACACATAGGACCTCAAAGAGTGCCCCAAATATCCTACCGGAGAGTCAAGACAAAAACATGTGCCAACGCCCATGCATAGGTTCATGGGCGGAACCCGCAAGTTGATCACCAAAACATACATCAAGTGAATCACGTGATATCCCATTGTCACCACAGATACGCACGGCAAGACATACATCAAGTGTTCTCAAATCTTTAAAGACTCAATCCGATAAGATAACTTCAAAGGGGAAACTTCAATCCATTACAAGAGAGTAGAGGGGGAGAAGAAACATAGGATCCAACTATAATAGCAAAGCTCGCGATACATCAAGATTGTGGCAAATCAAGAACACGAGAGGGAGAGAGATCAAACACATAGCTACTGGTACATACCCTCAGCCCCGAGGGAGAACTACTCCCTCCTCGTCATGGAGAGCGCTGAGATGATGAAGATGGCCACCGGAGAGGGATTCCCCTTTCGGCAGGGTGCCGGAACGGGTCTAGATTGGCCTTCGGTGGCTACTAAGGCTTCTGGCGGCGGAACTCCCGATCTATTGTGCTCTCCGATCATTTTAGGGTATATGGGTATATATAAGAGGAAGAAGTACGTTAGGGGATCCACAAGGGGCCCACGAGGGTGGAGGGCGCGCCCTAGGGGGGTGGGCGCGCCCCCCTACCTCGTGGCTCCCTCGTTTCTTTCCTAGCGTGCACTCCAAGTCTATCAGGTTGCTTTCCTTCCAAAAATAACTTCTCCAGAAGGTTTCATTCTGTTTTGACTCCGTTTGATACTCCTTTTCTTTGAAACACTGAAACAAGGGAAAAACAGGAACTGGCACTAGGCTCTGGGTCAATAGGTTAGTCCCAAAAATAATATAAAAGTGGATAATAAAGCCCAATAATGTCGAAAATAGAAGATAATATAGCATGGAGCAATCGAAAATTATAGATACGTTGGAGCCGTATCAGCAACCCCAAGCTTAATTCCTGCTCGTCCTCGAGTAGGTAAATGATAAAAACAAAATTTTTGATGTGAAATGCTACCTAACATATTTATCCATGTAATTCTCTTTATTGTGGCATGAATGTTCAGATCCATAAGATTCAAGACAAAAGTTTAATTTTGACATAAAAATAATAATACTTCAAGCATACCAACAAATCAATTATGTCTTCTCAAAATAACATGGCCAAAGAAAGCTATCCCTACAAAATCATATAGTCTGGCTATGCTCCATCTTCACCACACAAAATATTTAAATCATGCACAACCCCGATGACAAGCCAAGCAATTGTTTCATACTTTTGATGTTCTCAAACTTTTTCAATCTCCACGCAATACATGAGCGTGAGCCATGGACATAGCACTATAGGTGGAATAGAATGGTGGTTGTGGAGAAGACAAAAAGGATAAGATAGTCTCACATCAACTAGGCGTATCAACGTGCTATGGAGATGCCCATCAATAGATATCAATGTGAGTGAGTAGGGATTGCCATGCAACGGATGCACTAGAGCTATAAATGTATGAAATCTCAAAAAGAAACTAGTGGGTGTGCATCCAACTTGCTTGCTCACGAAGACCTAGGGCATTTTGAGGAAGCCCATCATTGGAATATACAAGCCAAGTTCTATAATGAAAGATTCCCACTTCTATATGAAAGTGACAACATATGAGACTCTCTATATGAAGATCATGGTGCTACTTTGAAGCACCAGTATGGTAAAAGGATAGTAGCATTGCCCCAACTCTCTTTTTCTCTCATTTTTTTATTTTTTATTTTTTATTTATTTGAGCCTTCTCTTTTTTATGGCCTTTTTTTATTTGGGCTTCTTTGGCCTCTCTTTTTTTTGTCCGGAGTCTCAACCCGACTTGTGGGGGAATCATAGACTCCATCATCCTTTCCTCACATGTGAAAATACTCTAATAATGATGATCATCACACTTTTATTTACTTACAACTCAAGAACTACAACTCGATACTTAGAACAAAATATGACTCTATATGAATGCCTCCGGTGGTGTACCAGGATGTGCAATGACTCAAGAGTGACATGTATGGTAGAATTAGGAACGGTGGCTTTGCCACAAATATGATGTCAACTACATGATCATGCAAAGCAATATGACAATGATGAAGCATGTCATAATAACGGAACGGTGGAAAGTTTCATGGCAATATATCTCGGAATGGATATGGAAATGCCATAATAGGTAGGTATGGTGGTTGTTTTGAGGAAGATATATGGTGGGTTTATGGTACCGGCGAAAGTTGCGCGGTACTAGAGAGGCTAGCAATGATGGAAGGATGAGAGTGCGTATAATCCACAGACTCAACATTAGTCATAAAGAACTCACATACTTATTGCAAAAATCTATTAGTTATCGAAACAAAGTACTACACGCATGCTCCTAGGGGGATAGATTGGTAGGAAAAGACCACCGCTCGTCCCCGACCGCCACTCATATGGAGGACAATCAATAAACAAATCGTGCTCCGACTTCGTCACATACCGGTTCACCATATGTGCATGCTACGGGAATCACAGACTTCAACACAAGTATTTCTCAAATTCAGAACTACTCAACTAGCATGACTCTAATATCACCATCTCCATATCTCAAAACAATTATCAAGCATCAAACTTCTCATAGTATTCAATGCACTTTATATGAAAGTTTTTAATATACCCATCTTGGATGCCCGTCATATTAGGACTAGTTTCATAACCAAAGCAAACTACCATGCTATTCTAAAGACTCTCAAAATAATATAAGTGAAGCACGAGAGTTCATCTATTTCTATAAAATAAAACCACCACCATGCTCTCAAAAGATATAAGTGAAGCACTAGAGCAAATGACAAACTACTCCGAAAGATATAAGTGAAGACCAATCAGTAGTCGAATAATTATGCAACTATGTGAAGACTCTCTATAATTGAAGAATTTCAGATCTTGGTATTTTATTCAAGCAGCAAGCAAAACAAAATGAAAATAAAATGACGCTCCAAGAAAAACACATATCATGTGGCGAATAAAAATATAGCTCCAAGTAAAGTTACCGATGAATGAAGACGAAAGAGGGGATGCCTTCCGGGGCATCCCCAAGCTTAGGATTTTGGTTGTCCTTGAATATTAACTTGGGGTGCCTTGGGCATCCCCAATCTTGGGCTCTTGCCACTCCTTGTTCCATAGTCCATCGAATCTTTACCCAAAACTTGAAAACTTCACAACACAAAACTTAACAGAAAACTCGTCAGCTCCGTTAGCGAAAGAAAACAAAACACCACTTCAAGGTACTGTAATGAACTCATTATTTATTTATATTGGTGTTAAACCTACTGTATTCCAACTTCTCTATGGTTTATAAATTATTTTACTAGCCATAGATTCATGAAAATAAGCAAACAACACACGAAAAACAGAATCTGTCAAAAACAGAACAGTCTGTAGTAATCTGTAACTAACGCAAACTTCTGGAACCCCAACAATTCTAGAATAAATTTCTGAAGTGAGTAATTTATCTATTAATCATCTTCAAAAATAATTAACTAAATAGCACTTTCCAAATAAAAATGGCAGCAGTTCTTGTGAGCGCTAAAGTTTTTGTTTTTTACATCAAGATCAACAAGACTTTCCCCAAGTCTTCCCAACGGTTCTACTTGGCACAAACACTAATTAAAACATAAAAAATCAATCATAACAGAGGATAGATGATTAATTTATTACTAAACAGGAACAAAAAGCAAGGAACAAAAATAAAATTGGGTTTCCTCCCAACAAGCGCTATCGTTTAACGCCCCTAGCTAGGCATGATGATTTCAATGATGCTCACATAAAAGATAACAATTGAAACATAAAGAGAACATCAAGAAGAATATGACTAGCACATTTAAGCCTAACCCACTTCCTATGCATAGGGATTTTGTGAGCAAACAACTTGTGGGAGCAATAATCAACTAGCATAGGAAGGCAAAACAAGCATAACTTTAAAACTTTAAGCACATAGAAAGGAAACTTGATATTATTGCAATTCCTAGAAGCATATGTTCCTCCCTTATAATAATTTTCAGTAGCATCATGAATGAATTCAACAATATAACCAGCACCTAAAGCATTCTTTTCATGATCTACAAGCATATATATTTTATTACTCTCAACACAAGCAAAATTCTTCTCATGAATAATAGTGGGAGTATCATAAGAAACTCGAATACTATAAATTGTTTCCACATTAAAAGAGTAATGTTCAGAAAAAGGGTAATCATAATCATGACAAGTTTTATAAATATAATCACTAATTTTTATAGCATAAGTATCATCACAATAATCATCATAAGTAGGAAGCATGCTATCATCATTATAAATTTGCATATCAAAACTTGGGACACTAAAAATATCATCTTCATTAAACGTAGCATCCCCAAGCTTGGGACAAACATTAATTGCAGCAAATATATTCTCAAAAACATCATCTTCCTCAAACATAGCATCCCCAAGCTTGGGCCTTTTCATATTATAAGAATAATCACTCTCATCATTAATAGTATGGATAGCACCAATAGTATAGCAATTATCATATTCTTCCAAGCAAGTGCCAAAAAGATTTTCAAGATCATAAGAAGTATCATTATCCTCCACAATTATATTTTCATGAGGCAAAATAGTAATAGGAGGCTCTTTCTCGTTACCTGATTCATCATAAGAAATAATAGGAGGGTATTGGGAAGTCTCTTCCCTTTCATTAGTATTCTTCTCATCTTCTATTTGTTTTGTTTTCTTTATGTAATTGGCAATATAAGGATTTTCAATGCTATTCACTGCACAATACATATAAATTTCCTCTAGATCAAAACCAAGAAGTTTATAACGGGCAAATTCTGGAAGATGCTTAGTTATATGTTTCATTTCTTCGTAAAACATAAGCAAACTGAGTTCATTATAATGTGCAAGGGAAATCAAGTCATCGCAATTTTTGGACACGATTAGATCATGAAACAATTTGCATCGGATAGCTAAATGACCCTGTTCATTGCAAAGTCCACAAGTACGACCAAGAAAATTTAAAATTTCAGCACAATCATCTAGCCTTTCTTGCAACTATTTAGTTTCTAAGTACTTATGCCTCTTGCAATATCTATCTTCCCTATTTGGTGTGTACTTACAAACCCAATGCACTCCACAAAAATTGACATGTTTATAGGAGACATTTTCATCATAACTAGTGCAATCATCATTAGTACCATGGATATTCAAGGAGTTCATACTAACAACATTGCAATCATGCTCATCATTCAAAGATTTAGTGCCAAACATTTTAATGCATTCTTCTTCTAACACTTTGGCACAATTTTCCTTTCCATCATACTCACGAAAGATATTAAAAATATGAAGCGTATGAGGCAAACTTAATTCCATTTTTTGTAACTTTCTTTTATAAACTAAACTAGTGCTAAAACAAGAAACAAAAAGATTCAATTGCAAGATCTAAAGATATACCTTCAAGCGCTAACCTCCCCGGCAACGGCGCCAGAAAAGAGCTTGATGTCTACTACACAACCTTCTTGTAGACGTTGTTGGGCCTCCAAGTGCAGAGGTTTGTAGGACAGTAGCAAATTTTCCTCAAGTGGATGACCTAAGGTTTATCAATCCGTAGGAGGCGTAGGATGAGGATGGCCTCTCTCAAACAACCCTGCAACCAAATAACAAAGAGTCTCTTGTGTCCCCAACACACCCAATACAATGGTAAATTGTATAGGTGCACCAGTTCGGCGAAGAGATGGTGATACAAGTGGTATATGGATGATAGATATAGGTTTTTGTAATCTGAAAATATATAAATAGCAAGGTAACTAATGATAAAAGTGAGCGTAAACGGTATTGCAATGCTAGGAAACAAGGCCTAGGGTTCATACTTTTAGTAGTGCAAGTTCTCTCGACAATAATAACATAATTGGATCACATAACTATCCCTCAACATGCAACAAAGAGTCACTCCAAAGTCACTAATAGCGGAGAACAAACGAAGAGATTATGGTAGGGTACGAAAGCACCTCAAAGTTATTCTTTCCAATAAAACCGTTGGGCTATTCCTATAAGTGTCACAAACAGCCCTAGAGTTCGTACTAGAATAACACCTTAAGACACAAATCAACCAAAACCCTAATGTCACCTAGATACTCCAATGTCACCTCAAGTATCCGTGGGTATGATTATACGATATGCATCACACAATCTCAGATTCATCTATTCAACCAACACATAGGACCTCAAAGAGTGCCCCAAAGATTCTACCGAAGAGTCAAGACGAAAACGTGTGCCAACCCCTATGCATAGGTTCATGGGCGGAACCCGCAAGTTGATCACCAAAACATACATAAAATGAATCACGTGATATCCCATTGTCACCACAGATACGCACGGCAAGACATACATCAAGTGTTCTCAAATCTTTAAAGACTCAATCCGATAAGATAACTTCAAAGGGGAAACTCAATCCATTACAAGAGAGTAGAGGGGGAGAAGAAACATAAGATCCAACTATAATAGCAAAGCTCGCGATACATCAAGATTGTGCCAAATCAAGAACACGAGAGAGAGAGAGAGAGATCAAACACATAGCTACTGGTACATACCCTCATCCCCGAGGGAGAACTACTCCCTCCTCATCATGGAGAGCGCCGAGATGATGAATATGGCCACCGGAGAGGGATTCCCCCTCCGGCAGGGTGCCGTAACGGGTCTAGATTGGCTTTCGGTGGCTACGGAGGCTTCTGGCTGCAGAACTCCCGATCTATCGTGCTCCCCGATCGTTTTAGGGTATATGGGTATATATAGGAGGAAGAAGTACGCCAGGGGAACCACGAGGGGCCCACGAGGGTGGAGGGCGCGCCCCCCTACCTCGTGGCTCCCTCGTTTCTTTCCTGACGTGCACTCCAAGTCTACCAGGTTGCTTTCCTTCCAAAAATAACTTCTCCAGAAGGTTTCATTCCGTTTCGACACTGTTTGATATTCCTTTTCTTTGAAACACTGAAACAAGGGAAAAACCAGGAACTGGCACTGGGCTCTGGGTCAATAGGGTAGTCCCAAAAATAATATAAAAGTGGATAATAATGCCCAATAATGTCAAAACGGAAGATAATATAGCATGGAGCAATAAAAAATTATACATACGTTGGAGACGTATCATAGTGCAAGTGGGAGATTGAAGGAAATATGCCCTAGATGCAATAATAAAGTTATTATTTATTTCCTTATATCATGATAAATATTTATTATTCATGCTAGAATTGTATTAACCGGAAACATGATACATGTGTGAATACATAGACAAACAGAGTGTCACTAGTATGCCTCTACTTGACTAGCTCGTTGATCAAAGATGGTTATGTTTCCTAGCCATAGACAAAGAGTTGTCATTTGATTAATGGGATCACATCATTAGGATAATGATGTGATTGACTTGACCCATTCCGTTAGCTTAGCACTTGATCGTTTAGTTTGTTGCTATTGCTTTCTTCATGACTTATACATGTTCCTATGACTATGAGATTATGTAACTCCCGTTTACCGGAGGAACACTTTGTGTTCTACCAAACGTCACAATGTAACTGGGTGATTATAAAGGTGCTTATAGGTGTCTCCGAAGGTACTTGTTGGGTTGGCGTATTTCGAGATTAGGATTTGTCACTCCGATTGTCGGAGAGGTATCTCTAGGCCCACTCAGTAATACACGTCACTTAAAGCCTTGCAATGATTGCAACTAATGAGTTAGTTGCGCGATGATGTGTTACAGAACAAGTAAAGAGACTTGCCGGTAACGAGATTGAACTGGGTATTGAGATACCGATGATCGAATCTCGGGCAAGTAACATACCGATGACAAAGGGAACAACGTATGTTGTTATGCGGTATGACCGATAAATATCTTCGTAGAATATGTAGGAGACAATATGAGCATCGAGGTTTCGCTATTGGTTATTGACCGGACATGTGTCTTGGTCATGTCTACATAGTTCTCGAACCCGTAGGGTCCGCACGCTTAAAGTTTGATGACGGTTATATTATGAGTTTATGGTTTTTGATGTACCAAAGGTAGTTCGGAGTCCTGGATATGATCACGGACATGACGAGGAGTTTTGAAATGGTCGAGATGTAAAGATCGATATACTGGACGACTATGTTTGGACACCGGAATGGTTTTGGTTAGTTTCAGGCATATACCGGAGTACGGGGGGGGGGGGGGGGGGTACCGGAACCCCCCGGGGAGACTAATGGGCCTTTTGGGCCCTAATGGAGAAGAGGAGAGGCGGCCAAAGGGCAGCCGCGCGCCCCCTCCCCCCAGTCCGAATTGGACAACGAGGGGGGAGGCGCCCCCTTTCCTTTCCCCCTCTCTCTCCTTCCCTCTCCTCTCCTACTCCCACATGAAAAGGGGGAGTCCTAGTCCAGGTGGGAGTAGGACTCCTCATGGGGCGCGCCTAGGGTGGCCGGCCCCTCCTCCTCCTCCTCCTCCTCCACTCCTTTATATATGGGGAGGGAGGCACCCCTTGGAGAAACAACAATTGATCTCTTGGATCTTTTAGCCGTGTGCGGTGCCCCTCTCCACCATAGTCCACCTCAATAATATCGTAGCGGTGCTTAGGAGAAGCCCTGCGATGGTAGAACATCAACATCGTCACCATGCCGTCATGCTGACGGAACTATCCCTCAAAGCTCGACTAGAACGGAGTTCGAGGGATGTCATCGAGTTGAACATGTGCAGAACTCGGAGGTGCCATGTGTTCGGTACTTGATCGGTCGGATCGTGAAGACGTACGACTACATCAACCGCGTTGTGCTAACGCTTCTGCTTTCGGTCTATGAGGGTACATGGACACACTCTCCCCTCTCGTTGCTATGCATCACCATGATCTTGCATGTGCGTAGGAATTTTTTTGAAATTACTACGTTCCCCAACATACTCTACCCTCAAAAACTATTGCGATCCCCTATACTTGTGGGTTATCAAGACTATTTTCTGGCACTGTTGCCGGGGAGCACAACTCTATTCTTTGAGTCACTTGGGATTTATATTTGTTTATCTCTATGAAGAACTTGAAAGATCAAAGAACCAAGATTTTTCCCTCAACTACGAGGGGAGGTAAGGAACTGCCATCTAGATCTGCACTTGATTCACCTTCTGTTTTGAGTAAACTTGCGACACCTACACATTCTATTGATTCTGATATGTCGCATGTTATTGGTGATGCCACTTCTGCTATGCATGATACTTATGATGAAACTACTTCTATGCTTGATAATACTGTGCCACTAGGTGAATTTCTTGATGAACAACTTGCTAGGGCTAGAGGGAATGAAATTATTGAAACTGATAATATTGATGAAAGTGATGATGAAGATTCCCCCTTAGGTATGAATTGCCTATTGTTCCTGAGGGTTATGTTATGGATGAAGAAACTGCTAGAGACTTCTTAGCTTGCAATGATAGATCTGATCTTAAGAAGTTATTAGCTAAGCTTAAAGAAAAGTCTTTGAATGCTAGAATGAAATATGACCCTGCTTTTGCTACTTCACCTATCTTTATTACTGATAAGGATTATGATTTCTCTGCCGACCCTGAGATAATTACTTTGGTTGAATCTGATCCTTTTTATGGCTATGAAACTGAAACTGTTGTGGCACATCTTACTAAATTAAATGATATAGCCACCCTGTTCACTAATGATGAGAAAACTCGCTATTATTATATCCTTCAGTTATTTCCGTTCTCATTAAAGGGTGATGCTAAAACACGGTTTAATTCTCTTGATCCTGTTTGTGTGTGTAGTCCCCATGATATGATTTATTACTTGTCTGCTAAATATTTCACCGCTCATAAGAAACAAGCTGCTTTAAGGGAAATATATAATTTTGTGCAAATTGAAGAAGAGAGTCTCCCACAAGTTTGGGGGGGGGCTTCTTTGATGTCTTAATGCTTTGCCTGATCATCCTCTCAAGAAAAATGAAATGCTTGATATCTTTTATAATGGACTAACTAATGCTTCTAGAGACCACCTGGATAGTTGTGTTGGTTGTGTTTTCGGGGAAAGAACTGTTGATCAAGCTGAAATTCTATTGAATAATATGTTGACTAATGAAAATAATTGGACACTTCCTGAACCAACTCCTGAGCCAACTCTAAAGAAAATGGGTATTCTATTTCTCAGTCCCGAAGATATGCAAGAGGCAAAGAAATCTATGAAAGCAAATGGTATTAAAGCTGAAGATGTTAAGAATTTACCTCCTTTTGAAGAAATACATGGTCTTAATTTGCCACCTGTTGAAGAAATACATGGTCTTGATAACCCGACACAGTAGTGAAGGTAAGTTCTCTCTATAGATATGATAAAGCTGAAATCCCTCCTACTAAGTTTGCTAGCCAATGCTTAGATGAGTTTGATAATTTTGTGGTTAAACAAGAAGACTTCAATGCTTATGTTGGTAGACAATTGAAACATAATGCTTATACGATTGAACAGTTGAGTGATTATATGGCTAGTGTTAAAGGTGAACTTAAACTTATTAGTAAACATGCTTCTATGGTTACCACTCAAGTAGAACAAGTACTTAAAGCTCAGAATGATTTGCTCAATGAATTAAGTAATAAGAAGAATGATAATGCTGTTAGAGTTATGACTAGACGAGGTAAAATGACTCAGGAACCTTTGTATCCCGAGGGCCATCGTAAGAGATTTGAGCAAGAGTCTCAGAGAATTAATATTGATGCACCTAGTCATTATAAAAGCAAGAAAAAGAAAAATGATAGGACTTTGCATGCTTCTAGTGAACCTGTTGTTGACACACCTGAGAATCCCAATGATATTTCTATTTCTGATGCTGAAACACAATCTGGTAATGAATATGAACCTAGTGATAATGTTAATGATGATGTTCATGTCGATGCTCAACCTAGTAATGACAATGATGTAGAGAATGAACCTGCTGTTGATCTTGATAACCCACAATCAAAGAATCAACGTTATGATAAGAGAGACTTTGCTGCTAGGAAGCACAGTAAAGAAAGAGAACGATGGGTTTAGAAACCCATGCCCTTTCCTCCTAAACCATCCAAGAAAAAGGATGATGAGGATTTTGAGCGCTTTGCTAAAATGATTAGACCTATCTTTTTGCGTATGCGTTTTACTGATATGCTTAAAATGAATCCTTATGCTAAATACATGAAGGATATTGTTACTAACAAAAGAAAGATACTGAAAGCTGAAATTTCCACCATGCTTGCTAATTATACTTTTAAGGGTGGAATACCAAAGAAACTTGGAGATCCAGGAGTACCAACTATACCATGCTCCATTAAAAGAAACTATGTTAAAACTGCTTTATGTGACCTTGGAGCCGGTGTTAGTGTTATGCCTCTCTTTTTATATCGTAGACTTGATTTGAATAACTTGAAACCTTCTGAAATATCTTTGCAAATGGCTGATAAATCAACTGCTATACATGTCGGTATTTGTGAGGATGTACCTGTTGTGGTTGCAAACATTACTATTTTAATGGACTTTGTTATTCTTGATACCCGAGGACGATAGTATGTCTATTATTCTTGGAAGACCCTTTTTGAATACTGCAGGGGCTATTATTGATTGCACCAAAGACAATGTCACTTTTCATGTTAATGGTAATGAGCACACGGTACACTTTCCGAGGACACAACCTCAAGTCCACAATATCAATTCTATTGGAAAGATTCCAACTATGACTATTGGAGGTTTTGAATTTCCTCTTCCTACTGTCAATAGGAAATATGATATTCTTATTGTTGGGGACATGCACATCACCGTTGAGGTAACATAGTGTTATTTGAAATTTCTCCAATTCCATGTTATTCGGAATGAGTTTGTTAACAAGACTTGATCAACCTTGTTAGTGGATTCCTTTTGATGAGCATGAGATGGATGAAGGTAGAAAGCACAACCTTCTGTACCCTCCTTTTACTTTCTGTTATTTAGAATAAATAAAGCAAACATAGTATATTCTGTCTGTTTTTTGAATTATCCGTGCAATAAAAAACACCTTGAAAATAAAAGTATAAAAGTTCTCCAAATGCCCTGAAAATGAAATATGATTTTTTCTGGAATATTTGAGAATATCTGACACTGAGAACACATCAGGGGAGCAAGCACCTGGCCATGAGGGTCCAGGGCGCCCCCTGCCTCGTGGGCCCATGGTGGCTCCCCTCCACTTATTCCAGCCACCACACACTCCTTCTTCCCCCCAAAAAAATCACCAACCAGCTCAAGGACGAGTTCTAGCTCATCTTGCTGCCATTTTCGATCAACTAGCTCAAAGATCCATTCACAAAACTACTTTGGGGGATTGTTCTTTGCTATGTGACTCCTCCAATGGTACAATTAGGTTTTTTTTCTAGTACTTTATTCATTGCAAATTTTGCTGCCTAGGTTACCCTGTTCTTGAACTTGCATGTCAAATTTATATGGTCCCAAGTAGTTTTAATGCATGATAAAGTCTCTAGGCATTCGTAGGAGTAGTTGCTATCAGTTTTGTTGAGTTTGGTTCACTTTTATTTTAAGTTACTAAAAATTTCAGAAATTTCCAGAGAATGATGAAGAGATTTTTGAGGGGCTATTCGAGCCAAAGCTCGAGGGATAAGCAAAGTGAAGAGGATAAGCGGCCCAAATATAATCTCCCTCGCACCACGGAGGTTTGGCCGTGTGAATGGCCTTGTGATGAGTTCTTAACAGCAGCCGGGATTCATGACGATTTCTATTCTTTGGTTGAGAATGCGGGCCTCACCGACTTCCTCCGCGACCAGCGCGAACAATATCACTTACTCACTAATATTTCCGTGCAAAATTTTCATTTCCATGCTAGGAGATCACCACCTTCAATGAAATTTTATTTATATGATGAGCATAAGGAGATGTCCCTTTTTGATTTCTGCCGGGTCTGTAAGATACCCTTTACAAGCAGGATAGAAGAACCACATCATAGTGATGTGGAAGGGTTTATTGATATGATTGCTGTAGGGGAAACGAGGAAAGTTTCCGATGCAAGAATTACAAGCATACATTTTTCGGTTCTGTGTTACTTTGTGATATTTGCTAGTTGATGTTTAATTGGTCGCGGAAACTGTGGAAACCTTAGTGCCCCTGACATTGTTATTTTGGGCCATGCCTTGTTTCATGATAACTCTTTTAGTTTAGGCGCTATCGTTGCCAAACAGTTAAGTCTTAACCGCACGAAGGGTCCCATCTTGGGAGGTATCTTCGCCTCACGCCTCGCTGCACACTTTAACATACCTATTAGGCATTATGAGAAGGAAGAAAAGTTGTTGCCTCCTGTTTTTCTAGACTATAAGAGTATGGTAACACATGATTTTATCGTTAAGAATAAGGAAAAGACGCTTAAGTACAAACTGTTATTTGATAAAATTCGCCCTGAGATTATTACTTTGCCTGCTCCTTCTTTGTTTGACTTATCTACAGGCAAGTACCTTGTTCAGCCGGAGGCATTTCATGCGTACCAGAACCCCACATCAGCTACAGAGCCAGAGCCGGAACCACAATTTGATCCTTCACGACAGTTTGTTTACCAGTGGGATCCGGAGGAGATTGCCAACCAGTGGCAACCCGAGGCTCCTTCTCAGTACGACCCCAGTTACAACTTTGGATATCCGCCAGGCCAGCCATGGAAATAGACCAACTTAGGCCAAAAGCCTAAGCTTGGGGGAGTACGTATTTCTCACCGACATTACATTTATGTTCACACACTCATGCTAGTTGTCGGTGCTCATACTTTTTCATTGTACTATCCATGCTAGTTTATTTTTCCCTTTTTGTGCTTTCTTCTTGTGTGTTTGAAAAACCTTAAGAAAAACCAAAAAAATAGTTGTAGCTTTTAGCTAGTTTACTTTCTTACTTGTTGTAGTAGTAATTAAAAGAAAACCCAAAAAGATTTCACTTTCTTCTTTTGCTTGTTGGGAGCTTTCCAGTGTAAATAGTTTTATTTCTTTTCTTGTTCTTTGGGGGTCGATAGGAGAAGACCATAATTAAAATGTTAAAGTGGCTCTTATATGCATTATTGATGATCTAACAAAGAGCCCATATTACCTCGTCTTCTCTTTTGAATTGAATGCTTGCAGATTCTAGCTTATTCCAATGCACATGCACTATTATTATTATCCACACTATTCGGTCGTGCAAGTTAAAGGCAATAATGATGATTATATGATGAACTTATTGAGATGAGAAAATCTGGTATGAACTCGTCCTCTCTTGTTTTTGTAAATATGATTAGTTCATCGTTGCTGATTCAGCCTATTATGAATAAACATGTTTGCAATGACAATTAGAGATTATAGTTACTTATGCCATGCTTAATTAGCTAGGAGCTTATAATGGTTTACCTTGCGTGCCAACATGCTATTAAAATGGTTGTGATGTGGTATGATAGGGTGGTATCCTCTTTTGAACAATTCGAGTGGCTTGACTTGGCACATGTTCACGCATGTAGTTGAAACAAAATCAACATAGCCTCTATGATATTTATGTTCATGGTGCATTATATCCTACTCATGCTTGCATTTGGTGTTGATTAATTTTAATGCATGTTCATGATTGTTGTCGCTCTCTAGATGGTCGCTTCCCAGTCTTTTGCTAGCCTTCACTTGTACTAAGCGGAAATACTGCTTGTGCATCCAATTCCATAAACCCCAAAGTTGTTCCATATGAGTCCACCATACCTACCTATATACGATATCTACCTGCCGTTCCAAGTAAATTTGTATGTGCCAAACTCTAAACCTTCAAATAAATATCATGTTTTGTATGCTCGAATAGCTCATATATCAACCAGGGTTCTCTGTATCTTCCATGTTAGGTTGGTTATTCTCAAGAGGAGTGGACTCCGCTCCTCACTCACGAGAAAATGGCTAGTCACCGGGATGCCCAGTCCCATGCTTTATGCAAATCAAATCAAAATGACTGCAAACAAAACTCCCCCGGGACTCTTGTTAGTTGGAGGCACTCGTTGTTTCGAGCAAGCCATGGATTGATGCTTGTTGGTGGAGGGGAGTATAAACTTTACCATTCTGCTTGGGAACCACCTATAATGTGTGTAACATGGAAGATATCGAGATCTATCGGTTGGTATGTTGACAATGAAAGTATACCGCTCAAAATATTATTCATATCTATTTCAAAATCGAGCTCTGGCACCTCTACAAATCCCTGCTTCCCTCTACGAAAGGCCTATCTATTTACTTTTATGTTGAGTCATCACCCTCTTATTAAAAAGCACCAGTTGGAGAGCACCACTCTCATTTGCATCCATTACTATTAATTTATATTGAGTATGACTGGATCTCTTTTACCATGAATTAAAATGTTTAGTCAGTCCTTGATCATTAAAGGTTCTCTGCACTTATGTTTTGCGGTATCAGAAAGGGCTAGCGAGATACCATCTTGTTATATCATATTATGATTGTTTTGAAAAAGTGTTGTCATCCGAGATTTATTATTATTGCTCGCTAGTTGATTATGCCATTGATATGAGTAAACATGAGACCTAAGTGTTATTGTGAATATGGTTAGTCATAATCTTTGCTGAAAACTTGAATGCTGGCTTTACATATTTACAACAACAAGAGCAAACAGAGTTTGTAAAAGTTTTTCTTTATCACTTTCAGTTTATCAATTGAATTGCTTGAGGACAAGCAAAGGTTTAAGCTTGGGGGAGTTGATACATCTCCATCGTATCTACTTTTCCAAACACTTTTTCCCTTGTTTTGGACTCTAACTCGCATGATTTGAATGGAACTAACCCGGACTGGCGCTGTTTTCAGCAGAATTGCCTTGGTGTTATTTTTTTGCAGAAACAAAAGTTCTCGGAATGACCTGAAACTTCACGGAGATTATTTTTGGAAATATTAAAAAATACTAGCGAAAGAATCAAGGCCAGGGGGCCTACACCCTGTCCACGAGGGTGGGGGCGCGCCTTCCCCCTGGTCGCGCCCCCTGCCTCGTGGGCCCCCTGACGCTCCACCGACCTCAACTCCAACTCCATGTATTCGTGTTCGGGGAGAAAAAAAATCAGAGAGAAGGATTCATCGCGTTTTACGATACAGAGCCACCGCCAAGCCCTAAACTCTCTCGGTAGGGCTGATCTAGAGTCCGTTCGGGGCTCCGGAGAGGGGAATCCGTCGCCATCGTCATCATCAACCATCCTCCATGACCAATTTCATGATGCTCACCGCCATGCGTGAGTAATTCCATCATAGGCTTGCTAGACGGTGATGGGTTGATGAGATTTATCATGTAATCGAGTTAGTTTTGTTAGGGTTTGATCCCTAGTATCCACTATGTTCTGAGATTGATGTTGCTATGACTTTTCGGTGCTTAATGCTTGTCACTAGGGCCCGAGTGCCATGATTTCAGATCTGAACCTATTATGTTTTCATGAATATATGTGAGTTCTTGATCCTATCTTGCAAGTCCATAGTCAGCTACTATGTGTTATGATCCGGTAACCCCGAAGTGACACTAACCGGGACCACTCCCGGTGATGACCATAGTTTGAGGAGTTCATGTATTCACTATGTGTTAATGCTTTGGTCCGGTACTCTATTAAAAGGAGGCCTTAATATCCCTTAGTTTCCAATAGGACCCCTCTACCACGGGAGGGTAGGACAAAAGATGTCATGCAAGTTCTTTCTCATAAGCATGTATGACTATATTCAGAATACATGCCTACATTATATTGATGAATTGGAGCTAGTTTTGTGTCACCCTATGTTATAACTGTTGCATGAATAATCGCATCCGGCATAATTATCCATCACCGATCCAATGCCTACGAGCTTTCCATATATTGTTCTTCGCTTAGTTACTTTTCCGTTGCTACTGTTACAATCACTGTAAAACCCAAAAATATCACTTTTGCTACCGTTACCACTATTATCATATTACTTTTCTACTAAACACTTTGCTGTAGACATTAAGTTTCTAGGTGTGGTTGAATTGACAACTCAGCTGCTAATACTTGAGAATATTCTTTGGCTCCCCTTGTGTCGAATCAATAAATTTGGGTTGAATACTCTACCCTCGAAAATTGTTGCGATCCCCTATACTTGTGGGTTATCAGTCTTCGGGGAACTCGTTGGCGCCGGAGATGATGGAGAGCGAAACGCCTCCGCGAGCCTCTCTACCACATGCCACGGATGACACCGAGGTGTTGTCCCAAAGTACCTCTCCAGGCCAGGGAGAGGTGCGGAAGGCCACTGAAACGGCGCCAGAGCATAATGCCTCGGTTGCCGAAAAAATGGGGGGCACAACCCCCATGGAAACTGACGATGGGGGCCTGGATCAGTCCGGCCCCTAGCCGAATACAACTCCAGAGACCCACATGGCTCCAGAGTCGAGCGAGCAGCCCCCTTTAAGGAAGGGGGGAGTGCCGACTCCACGGGCGACCCCTATCAATCCGGAGGTGCCGGATATGTTGAGGGAAGCACTTCAACGTGCTTCCATTGTGGAAGAGCATCGTACCTTGATAGGTATGGTAGTTGAGAAGGTTCAGTCCACCAAAAGCGAACTGAACAAAGCTTTCACTAGCCTGTTAACATGCTTTGAGGTATATATAATATGCTTAGCCGCTTTTCGCATTGGAAGAATATGCCTGTATATTAGATAGTAGCCCCTGAGACTCTGTTCGGCTCTTTGGAAAAAGGAGCCGAACAAAGGATCAAATATTCGCCGGAGATAACGCGTTTATCTATTATGATAAACATGCTTCACTGTTGGCGGCTTCAGCCAAGGATGCTGAAGTTTCTGAACTCTAGCGGAAACTGAAGCTGGCTGACAATGAGATCGACCGTATTAACAAGCAGTTCGATGAGACCCATGGTATGCGTTTAAAAGACCCCTTACAAGCCTAAATTATAATGCAAACTCAGAGTTTAAGCTCATGCGCTGCTATGTATATGATTGTAGGCAACACAACCGAGGTCGAGGCCCTCAAGAGTGCCCTTGCCGAAGCCAAGGAGGAGGCGAGGGCAAGCAAAGCGGCCGCAGACAAAGCGGCTATGGATGTAGAGGCCGAAAAGGTCGCCCTCCGCCAGTATGAGGTGAGGGTGACCGAAGTGGAGCAAGCGCTCCAGGATACCACCAACAAGTGTGAGTCCTTGGAGGAGAGTAACAAGGCCCAAGCGGCCGAACTCACCAAGGCCCTTCAAGAGGCGATGGAGGCGCGGTCCGAGTCCCGGGTGGCTCACGAGGAGATCAAGCAGGCCGAATAGATAGTGGTTGGTAAGCCTTTTTCTTTTACAGAGTATATTCGGCGGTCGAAGATATGCTTTGCTAAATCAACTATGGAGTGCTCCAGATGCCTTTGCGGATATCCCGAGGAGTGCTGCCGACGCCGCCCAGTATTTCCGGGCCCAAGAAGGGAACACGTCGGAGAAGCTCTTCTGGTCGCAGTACTTCGCGCCTGAGCGGCCAGCGCTGCTAAACAATCAAAAGATGCAGCTGGCGGAGCTGCATAGGATGTCTGGTTTGGCCATGAAGGACATCATAGTCCGGCTGTGGCCGGCCGGACCCATTCCGAGCAGCTACTTCGGCCTGTTCAAGCGGCTTGGCGATGCCTTGCCCCGAGTAGAGGCAGTGAAGCGCTCGGCGTGCATAGAAGGTGCACGGATGGCCTTTGCCCATGTCAAGATGCACTGGGCGAAGATGAAGGCCGCCGTCGTGGCAGTTGAGGGTCCGCCTGGAGGCAAGGACCACCGTAAGCCGGAGCGCTATTTCGAAGATGTCCTCGAGGGTGCCTGTTTGATAGAGGGTCAATGCTCGAAGGGTATTATGTTCGAGTAAATGTATCCGGCCTACCCAGACAATGTATTATAAACCAAGACTGTGCAATATATTTATGCTGTTTATATTAAAGCATTGTTCCTCCTATGCGGCCGTTTTTATCCCTGAAAGTTTGCCAGTCGTCGGCTTCAGCCCCCACGTGGATACTACGGGGGTGTTCGGGCTAGTGCATAACCACACTTGACCCAACGTCTTGGTCCATGAAGGAGGTGTTAGTGTGGCGAACCAGGAAATTGGACTATGCGGCTTTATTACTCTCGCTTAGCCATAGGAGCTTGACAATGGGACTGTGAAATAGCCCCTGGTGCGCGTGCGGCTATCCGAACTTGGATGCCTTAAGCACGGGACTGGAAAGAGCCAGTCCTTTGTGTAATACAGAAGAAATCACTAGAGATTTAGTAGGTCGCCGAATTGCTGACCAGCTCTCGCCGCATCATGATAGTCAGTTTTCGGCTTTCTCTACGGAGGTGTTTGACCGGACGAGCCAGAAACACAACCGCATTAGTTCTCCCTTTACTACCTTAGCCGAACAAGCGAAACGTAAGGTGGTAATCACAGGAGCCGGGCAACCGAACTATTGACCAAACACATGATTCGGAGCCGATGCATATAGTGCCATATTCAGGATGCCGAAGCATACTATAAAAGTGTTCAGACTTATTTTGAAAAATATACATGGCCGGATAAAGCCCCTGGCGATTTGAATCGTGCCGAGGTATATAAAACAATCTGACGTAAAGAGGGATTACAGATTAAGAAACAAGCCAATACCAACAGGGTCGGGCAAATCTGTTTCCATTATAGTCTGATTGATATGTCAAAACATATTTTTATAGAGGATGCGATAAGCATCTAGGCTATTTTACATGCCGGGCACAAGGGAAAGCAGTATACAAGTCCTAAAAAGGTAAACATGATCTTGAAGATCCTTTGGATATTCTGCCACACGTCTGCGCTGCTTGTCGCCTTGGCGTGTGATCCTTTGAGAGGATAAACGATCAAGCATACATGAGGGGCCTGTAAAAAGGGCCCTTAGTATCATCAAAAAGTGATGTGGGTTGTAAAAAACCTGAAAAATAAAAAATAAGAAGAAGAAAAGGAAGAATATGATGGTCCGGATAGGGTCGAACCGTATTGTGTACTTTTTTTAGTGTGCCTCCATTTTTGCCCTTGATATTTTTAGTACGTAATTATGTACGCGCGGTACATATACCGCGAACAGGTTAGGGTTTTGACGGAGGCTGAATTGCTAGTCTAGCTCCCGACGAGCCGAACTGCCATTCTGCGGGGTAGATCGGACTCGTTTGACAGTGTCCAGGGGCTTGATTGCCGATGTAATATTCGTCTTGATAAGGCCACCCTGTACATCGGCTGCAAGGGCCGTTGTATGCTCCTCAGTATAGAGGGAGCGCTCCATGTTTCCATTGACTGTAATAATGCCGTGGGGTCCGGGCATTTTGAGCTTTAAGTAAGCATAATGCGGGACTGCATTGAAGCAGGTGAAAGCGGTTCATTCAAGCAGTGCATGATAGCCACCGCAGAAGGGGACGATGCCGAAGATCAAGTCTTCACTATGGAAATTGTCTGGTGATCCAAAGACTACCTCCAGCGTTATGGACCCTGTGCAACGGGCCTCTACGCCAGGTATTACTCCTTTTAGTGGGTTTGATTCTTGACGGATCAATACCCATTTTGCGGACAGTGTCCTGATAAAGAAGATTAAGACTGCTACCGCCGTCCATAAGGACGCGCGTGAGATGGAATCCGTCGATAATTGGATCGAGGACCAATGTTGCTGAACCTCCATGAAGGATACTGGTCGGATGGCCTCTGCGATCGAAAGTGATCGGGCAGGTTGACCATGGGTTGAATTTTGGGGCGACTGGCTCTATGGCGTAGACGTCCCTTAATGCGCACTTGCACTCCCGCTTAGGGATATGAGTAACGTAGATCATATTCACAGTTTTGACCTCGGGGAGGGGGGGGGATTTCTTCTGCCCCCCCCCCCCCCCGTGTTCGGCGGGTGAGGCTCTTCATCATCGTCCTCGCTTGGAGGCCCTTTCCCCTTATGTTCGATGTTTAGCTTGCCGGCTTGCTTAAAGACCCAACGATTTCTATTGGTATGATTGGCAGGCTTGTTAGGGGTGCCATGAATCTGGCAAGGCTATCAAGTATTCTGTCCAAACTGGATGTACCATCTTTGTTTCCTTTGAATGGTTTCTTCCGCTGACCGGGTTTAGAGCCACTAAATCCGGCATTGACCGCCGTATTTTCGGTATCTTCGTTGTTGCTTCGACGCTTGTGTTTGTTGCGTCGTGGCTTGTCATTGCCATATCTGGCTTCGGAGGTGCCAGGGTCGCTGGTGCTGTTGCTTCTACGGGCAAGCCAGCTGTCTTCTCCCGCGCAAAAGCGGGCCATGAGTGCGGTAAGGGGTTCCATGGACTTCAATTTTTCTTGGCCGAGGTGTCGGGTGAGCCACTCATCTCGGACGATGTGTTTAAAGGCCGCGAGGGCTTCGGCATCCGGATAATCCACAATTTGGTTCTTTTTAATTAAGAACCTGGTCCAGAGTTTCCGGGCCGATTCTTCGGGTTGCTGGACAATGTGACTAAGGTCATCGACATCTGGGGGCCGAACATAGGTGCCTTGGAAGTTGTCTCTGAAGGCATCTTCCAAATCTTCACAGCTACCAATGGAGTTTTCTGGGAGGCTGTTTAACCAGTGTCGTGCTGGTCCTTTGAGTTTTAAGGGGAGGTACTTAATGGCACGGAGATTGTCGCCGCGGGCCATGTGGATATGGAGAAGGAAATCTTCGATCCATACCGCGGGATCCGTTGTACCATCATATGATTCAATGTTCACGAGTTTAAACCCTTCTGGGAACTGGTGCTCCATTACCTCATCGGTGAAGCATAACGGGTGTGCGGCACCTCTGTATCGGGTGACGTCACGACACAGTTCGGAAGAAGTCCATATGCGGTTTTCGGCCCGGGTGAGGTTGTGTCTGTCGCGCCAGGCCTGATGGCCGTTCTCTCACACTGGGAACGCCCCCTTGATCCATAGGTTGATCTAGCTTGGCCTTCTCTATTGTCTAGGTCCTGCCGTAGGTCGTAGGTGTATCCTGGAGCCACTATCTCTCTGCCTCGACGACGATGTGGTGCAGTTTGGTGTTCGGCGTAGGCGGCCACTTTATCTCGTCCACATGGTGGCCGGTCTGGTATCACGGTCATGTCTGGACGGTATGGGCTCGGCCTCATCGTCAAATTGTGGAAGTAGCCGACGCTTCGGATAACTCTTTGTTGGGCGTTGAGGACCATACTCTTCGGCCACCAGGACTTGAGTCCATCTGTCGTTGAGTGTATCCTGTTCGGCTTGGAGCTGTTTCTACTTCTTTTCGAGGCTTCTCGTTGTTGTGATTAGCTGGCGCTTGAAGCGCTCTTGCTCGAGGGGTTCCTTTGGCACGATGAAGTCTTCGTCGCCAAGGCTCACATCATCCTCGGTGGGTGGCAGATAGTTACTATCCTCCGAGTCCTCGATCCCAACTGGATCATCAGGGTTAACTTGCCCATCCTCCCAATCATCATGTTCGGATGTTGGCTTGACAGGGGCTTCGGGGTCTTCGGTGTTTTCTGGAGTGTGATTGTCTCCGGTGCCGGTATTGCTGTCTTTTTCGCGACGCGATTTTGAGCGGTGCCGTTGACATTGACGCTTTCGAGGTGCTCCAACAGGCTTGTCCTCGACAGGATCCTTCCTCCCGTCATCGTCATCTTCTTTAGGTGTGTCCACCATATACACATCATATGTGGAGGTGGCCGTCCAACATCCGGTAATCAGTGGGTCTTGGCCGTGTTCGTCTCTGGCATCGTCGTCCATGCCGTTGATGTCTTCGGAGGCGTAGTCCAGTATGTTGGTTAAATCTTCGACAGTGGCTATGAAGTGAGTGGTGGGTGGGACGTAAAATTTCCCGCTCTCAGCCCCTAGTCCGGGCTGGGTGTAGTACGACAATGATTCATCTGTAATGGTGAGGGATCGCATTAAGTCCAGAGCCTCGTTTAAGAGCGAGGTTTGGACGTGGAAGCGAGAGTCTGCGGGGCTGGCCGGGGTGAAGGCCTCTAGACCCTGCCTACTTGGCGCGGACTTCGAGAGTTCAGATCTGGAGTCCAGGGGTGAGTCCGGCCTTTCAATGATAGGGGGAACCTGGACTGATTCCGAGTTTGCCGTGGACACGATCGCCTTCAGATCGTCGATAATGTGGTTTGCAACGATGAGTCCGATGGGCTCCACACTCCCATCTTCGGACCTGATGGTTTTCTCCGGATCTAAGGCCAGAGCGATGGTCGGGGCCGCGAACCCTTCAAAGATCAAGTCTCCTCGGATATCAGCGACATAGTTTAGGTTCCCGAACTGATCTGGTGACCAGGGGCGTAGCTGTTGATCTGTTCAAGGTGGCCAATTGAGTTGGCACGGAGTGCGAAGCCGCCAAACACGAAAATTTGGCCGGGGAGGAAAGCCTCCCCCGAAACAGCATCATTGTAGATGATCGATCGAGCCATCAAACCTTTAGTCGACGACACAGTGGAACTCTCAATGAAAGCACCAATGTCGGTGTCAAAACCGGCCGATCTCGGGTAGGGGTCCTGAACTGTGCATCTGAGGATCGAAGGTAACAAGAGACAAGGGACACGATGTTTTACCCAGGTTCAGGCCCTCTTAATGGAGGTAATACCCTACTTCCTACTTGATTGACTTTGATGAGTATAGGGGTTACAAGAGTTGATCTACCTCGAGATCGTAATGGCTAAACCCTAGATGTCTAGCCTATATGATTATGATTGTCTCTACGGACTAAACCCTGAAGGAAATATGCCCTAGAGGCAATAATAAAGTTTTTATTTATATTTCCTTATATCATGATAAATGTTTATTATTCAAGCTAGAATTGTATTAACCGGAGACTTAGTACATGTGTGAATATATAAACAAACAGAGTGTCACTAGTATGCCTCTACTTGACTAGCTCATTGAATCAAAGATGGTTAAGTTTCCTAGCCATAGACATGAGTTGTCATTTGATTAACGGGATCACATCATTAGAGAATGATGTGATTGACTTGACCAATTCTGTTAGCTTAGCATTCAATCATTTAGTATATTGCTATTGCTTTCTTCATGACTTATACATGTTCCTATGACTATGAGATTATGCAACTCCCAAATACCGGAGGAACACTTTGTGTGCTACAAAATGTCACAATGTAACTGGGTGATTATAAAGGTGCTCTACAGGTGTGTCCGATGGTACTTGTTGAGTTGGCATAGATCAAGATTAGGATTTGTCACTCCGATTATCGGAGAGGTATCTCTGGGCCCTCTAGGTAATGCACATCACTTTAAGCCTTGCAAGCAATACAACTAATGAGTTAGTTGCGGGATGATGTATTACGGAATGAGTAAAGAAACTTGCCGGTAACGAGATTGAACTAGGTATTGAGATACCGACGATCGAATCTCGGGCAAGTAACATACCGATGACAAAGGGAACAACGTATGTTGTTATGCGGTTTGACCGATAAAGATCTTCATAGAATATGTAGGAGCCAATATGAGCATCCAGGTTCCGCCATTGGTTATTGACCGGAGACGAGTGTCGGTCATGTCTACATAGTTCTCGAACCCATAGGGTCCGCACACTTAATGTTCGATGACGATCGGTAGTATGAGTTTATGTGTTTTGATGTACCGAAGGTAGTTCGGAGTCCCGTATGAGATCGGGGACATCACGAGGAGTCTTGAAATGGTCGAGACGTAAAGATCGATATATTGGACGACTATATTTGGACATCGGAAAGGTTCCGAGTGATTCGGGTATTTTTTGGAGTACTAGAGAGTTAGGGGAATTCGTCTGGGAGTATATGGGCCTTATTGGGCTTTAGGGGAAAGAGAGAGGGGAGGCTGCGCCCCCCAAGGCCTAGTCCGTATTTGACTAGGGGAGGGGCGGCGCCGCCTCCTTCCTTCTCTTCTCTTTTCCCTTTCCTTCCCTCCTACTACTACATGGAAGGGGGGAATCCTACTCCCGGTGGGAGTAGGACTCCCCCTCCTCCACTCCTTTATATACGGGGGAGGGGGACACCCCATAGATACACAAGTTGATCAGTTCATCTTTTAGCCGTGTGCGATGACTCTCTCCAGCATAATCCACCTTGGTCATATCGTAGCGGTGCTTAGGCGAAGCCCTGCGTCGGTAGCATCATCATCACCGTCATCACGTCGTCATGCTGACGGAACTCTCCTTCGAAGCTCTGCTGGATCGGAGTTCGTGGGACGTCACCGAGCTGAACATGTGCTGAACTCGGAGGTGCCGTACGTTCGGTACTTGGATTGGTCGGATCGTGAAGACGTACGACTACATCAACCGCGTTCTCATAACGCTTCCGTTTACGGTCTACGAGGGTACGTAGACAATACTCTCCCCTCTTGTTGCTATGCATCACCTCGATCTTGCGTGTGCGTAGGAAATTTTTGAAATTACTGCGTTCCCCAATAGTGGCATCCAAGCCTGGTTTATGCGTAGATGTTATATGAACGAGTAGAACATAAGTGAGTTGTGGGCGATACAAGTCATACTGCTTACCAGCATGTCATACTTTGGTTCGGCGGTGTTGTTGGATGAAGCGGCCTGGACCGACATTACGCGTACGCTTACGCGAGACTGGTTCTACCGACGTGCTTTGCACACAGGTGGCTGACAGGTGTCAGTTTCTCCAACTTTAGTTGAACCAAGTGTGACTACGCTCGGTCCTTGTTGAAGGTTAAAACATCACTAACTTAACAAAATATCGTTGTGGTTTTGATGCGTAGGTAAGAACGATTCTTGCTCAGCCCGTAGCAGCCACATAAAACTTGCAACAACAAAGTAGAGGACGTCTAACTTGTTTTTGCAGGGCATGTTGTGATGTGATATGGTCAAGGCATGATGTTATATTTTATTGTATGAGATGATCATGTTTTGTAATGGAGTTATCGACAACTAGCGGGAGCCATATGGTTGTCGCTTTATTGTATGCAATGCAATCGCCCTGTAATTGCTTTACTTTATCACTAAACGGCAGTGATACGCGTAGAAGAAATATTTGGCGAGACGACAACAATGCTATGATGGAGATCAAGGTGTCGCGCCGGTGACGATGGTGATCGTGACGGTGCTTTGGAGATGGAGATCAAAGGCACAAGATGATGATGACCATATCATCTCACTTATATTGATTGCATGTGATGTTTATCCTTTATGCATCTTATTCTGCTTGATTGACGGTAGCATTATATGATGATCTCTCACTAAATTTCAAGGTACAAGTGTTCTCCCTGAGTATGCACCGTTGCCAAAGTTTGTCGTGCCGAGACACCACGTGATGATCGGGTGTGATAAGCTCTACATTCACATACAACGGGTGCAAGCCAGTTTTGCACACACAGAAATACTCGGGTTAAACTTGACGAGCCTAGCATATGCAGATATGGCCTCGGAACACTGAGACCGAAAGGTCGAATGTGAATCATATAGTAGATATGATCAACATAGTGATGTTCACCATTGAAAACTACTCCATCTCACTTGATGATCAGACATGGTTTAGTTGATTTGGATCACGTGATCACTTAGATGACTAGAGGGATGTCTATCTAAGTGGGAGTTCTTAAGTAATATGATTAATTGAACTTTAATTTATCATGAACTTAGTCCTGATAGTATTTGCATATCTATGTTGTAGATCAATAGCTTGCGATGTAGCTTCCCGTTTATTTTTGATATGTTCTTAGAGAAAAATAAGTTGAAAGATGTTAGTAGCAATGATGTGCACTAGCTCCGTGATATGAGGGTTATCATCATTGCTGCACAGAAGCATTATGTCCTTGATGCACCGCTAGGTGACGGACCTATTGCAGGAGCAGATACAAACGTTATGAACGTTTGACAAAACTCGGTATGATGACTACATGATAGTTTAGTGCATGCTACCTCTTGAGCACTGCGTTGGATTTCCTTGAAGAGGAAAGGATGATGCAGCAAAGTAGAGTAAGTATTTCCCTCAGTTTTTGAGAACCAAGGTATCTATCCAGTAGAAGGCTGCACGCAAGTCCCTAGTACCTGCACAAAACAAATAACTCCTCGCAACCAATGCGATAAGGGGTTGTCAATCCCTTCACGGTCACTTACGAGAGTGAGATCTGATAGATATGATAAGATAATATTTTTGGTATTTTTATGATAAAGATGCAAAGTAAAATAAATGCAAAGTGAAAAGCAAAAGAAATAACTAAGTATTGGAAGATTAATATGATGAAGATAGACCCGGGGGCCATAGGTTTCACTAGTGACTTCTCACAAGAGCATGAGTATTTTACGGTGGGTGAACGAATTACTGTTGAGCAATTGACAGAATTGAGCATAGTTATGAGAATATCTAGGTATGATCAAGTATATAGGCATCACGTCCGAGACAAATTCAAACCATGAGTAGGGCAATTACATATCATTAATTTCATCCTCTCCCAAGCTTGTGCAACATGTTCATGATCAAGTTGCTTAAAATTCATAATATCGTTTCTAAGAGAGATGATCTTAGCGGAGGAAAATACTTAGAGATAAAAGCATCTTTGCACTTATTCCAAGAATCAATACTATTTTTAGGCAAAGACGAAAACCAAGCTTTAGCATGATCTCTAAGCGAAAAAGGAAATAGCTTCAATTTAACAATATCATTGTCCACATCTTTCTTCTTTTGCATATCATACAAATCAACGAAGCTATTTAGATGGGTAGCGGTATCTTCACTAGGAAGGTCGTAAAATGGATCTTTCATGACAAGATTTAGCAAAGCAGCATTAATTTCACAAGATTCAGCATCGGTAAGAGGAGCAATCGGAGTGCTAATAAAATCATTGTTGTTGGTATTGATAAAGTCACACAATTTAGTGTTATCTTGAGCCATCGTGACAAGCAAGCAATCCAACACACAAGCAAACAAAAAGCAAGCGGGCAAAAAGAGGGAAATAGAGAAAGAGAGGGATGATAGAGAGAGGGCGAATAAAACGGCAAGGGTGAAGTGGGGGAGAGGGAAACGAGAGGAAAATGGAAAATAATGTAATGTGGGAGATAAGGGTTGTGATGGGTACTTGGTATGTTGACTTTTGCGTAGACTCCCCGGCAACGACGCCAGAAATTCTTATTGCTACCTCTTGAGCACTGCGTTGGATTTCCTTGAAGAGGAAAGGATGATGCAGCAAAGTAGCATAAGTATTTCCCTTAGTTTTTGAGAACCAAGGTATCAATCCAGTAGGAGGCTGCACGCAAGTCCCTAGTACCTGCACAAAACAAATAACTCCTTGCAACCAATACGACAAGGGGTTGTCAATCCCTTCACGGTCACTTACGAGAGTGAGATCTGATAGATATGATAAGATAATATTTTTGGTATTTTTATGATAAAGATGCAAAGTAAAATAAAAGCAAAGTAAAAAAGCAAAGGAAATAACTAAGCATTGGAAGATTAATATGATGAAGATGACCCGGGGGCCATAGGTTTCACTAGTGGCTTCTCTCAAGAGCATAAGTATTTTACGATGGGTGAACGAATTATTGTTGAGCAATTGACAGAATTGAGCATAGTTATGAGAATATCTAGCTATGATCATGTATATAGGCATCACGTCTGAGACAAGTAGACCGACTCCTGCCTACATCTACTACTATTACTCCACTCATCGACCGCTATCCAGCATGCATCTAGAGTATTAAGTTCATGAAAACAGAGTAACGCCTTAAGCAAGATGACATGATGTAGAGGGATAAATTTATGCAATATGATAAAAACCCCATCTTGTTATCCTCGATGGCAACAATACAATATGTGCCTTGCTGCCCCTACTGTCACTGGGAAAGGACACCGCAAGATTGAACCCAAAGCTAAGCACTTCTCCCATTGCAAGAAAGATCAATCTAGTAGGCCAAACCAAACTGATAATTCGAAGAGACTTGCAAAGATAACCAATCATACATAAAAGAATTCATAGAAGACTCAAATATTGTTCATAGATAATCTTGATCATAAACCCACAATTCATCGGTCTCAACAAACACACTGCAAAAAGAAGATTACATCGAATATATCTCCACAAGAGAGGGGGAGAACATTGTATTGAGATCCAAAAAGAGAGAAGAAGCCATCTTGCTAATAACTATGGACCCGAAGGTCTGAGGTCAACTACGCACACTTCATCGGAGAGGCTATGGTGTTGATGTAGAAGCCCTCCGTGATGGATGCCCCCTCCGGCGGAGCTCCGGAACAGGCCCCAAGATGGGATCTTGTGGATATGGAAGGTTGCGGTGGTGGAATTAGGGTTTTGGCTCCGTTTGATATTCATTTTCTTTGAAACCCTAAAATAGGCAAAAAACAGCAATTCTGGGTTGGGCCTCCGGTTAATAGGTTAGTCCCAAAAATAATATAAAAGTGGATAATAAAGCCCAATAATGTCCAAAATAGTAGATAATATAGCATGGAGCAATAAAAAATTATAGATATGTTGGAGACGTATCAAGCATCCCCAAGCTTAGTTCCTACTCGTCCTCGAGTAGGTAAATGATAAAAACAGAATTTTTGATGTGGAATGCTACTTGGCATAATTCTAATGTAATTCTTCTTAATTGTGGTATGAATATTCAGATCTGAAAGATACAAGATAAAAGTTCATATTGACATAAAAATAATAATACTTCAAGCATACTAACAAAGCAATCATGTCTTCTCAAAATAACATGGCCAAAGAAAGTTATCCCTACAAAATCATATAGTCTGGCTATGCTCTATCTTCACCACGCAAAGTATTTAAATCATGCACAACCACGATGACAAGCCAAGCAATTGTTTCATACTTTTGACATTCTCAAACTTTTTCAATCTTCACGCAATACATGAGCGTGAGCCATGTATATAGCACTATAGGTGAAATAGAATGGTGGTTGTGGAGAAGACAAAAAGGGAGAAGATAGTCTCACATCAACTAGGCGTATCAACGGTCTATGGAGATGCCCATCAATAGATATCAATGTGAGTGACTAGGGATTGCCATGCAACGGATGCACTAGAGCTATATGTGTATGAAAGCTCAACAAAAGAAACTAAGTGGGTGTGCATCCAACTTGCTTGCTCATGAATACCTAGGGCATTTTGAGGAAGCCCATCATTGGAATATACAAGCCAAGTTCTATAATGAAAATTTCCCACTAGTATATGAAAGTGATATCATAGGAGACTCTCTATCATGAATATCATGGTGCTACTTTGAAGCACAAGTGTGGTAAAATGATAGTAGCATTGTCCCTTCTCTCTTTTTCTCTCATTTTTTTATTTGGGCCTTTTCTCTTTTCTTTTATGGCCTCTTTTCTTTCTTTTATTTTTGTTCGTCCGGAGTCTCATCCCGACTTGTGGGGGAATCATAGTCTCCATCATCCTTTCCTTACTGGGACAATGCTCTAATAATGATGATCATCACACTTTTATTTTCTTACAACTCAACAATTACAACTCGATACTTAGAATATGACTCTATATGAATGCCTCCGGCGGTGTACCGGGATATGCAATGACTCATGAGTGACATGTATGAAAGAATTATGAATGGTGGCTTTGCCACAAATACGATGTCAACTACATGATCATGCTAAGCAATATGACAATGATGGAGTGTGTCATAATAAACGGAATAGTGGAAAGTTGCATGGCAATATATCTCGGAATGGCTATGGAAATGCCATAATAGGTAGGTATGGTGGCTGTTTTGAGGAAGGTATATGGTGGGTGTATGGTACCGGCGAAAGGTGCGCGGTATTATAGAGGCTAGCAATGGTGGAAGGAAGAAAAGTGCGTCTAATCCATGGACTCAACATTAGTCATGAAGAACTCATATACTTATTGCAAAAATCTACAAGTTATCAAAGCAAAGTATTATGCGCATGCTCCTAGGGTGATAAATTGGTAGGAAAAGACCATCGCTCGTCCCCGACCGCCACTCATAAGGAAGACAATCAAAAAATAAATCATGCTCCGACTTCATCACATAACGGTTCACCATACATGCATGCTACGGGAATCACAAACTTTAACACAAGTATTTCTCAAATTCATAACTACTCAACTAGCACAACTTTAATATCAGCATCTTCATATCTCAAAACAATTATCAAGCATCAAACTTCTCAAAGCATTCAACACACTCATAAGAAAGTTTTTACTATTCTTGAATACCAAGCATATTAGGATTTTTTTAAGCAAATTACCATGCTATTTAAGACTCTCAAAATAATCTAATTGAAGCATGAGAGATCAATAGTTTCTATAAAACAATACCACCACCGTGCTCTAAAAAATATAAGTGAAGTACTAGAGCAAAACTATATAACTCAAAAGATATAAGTGAAGCACATAGAGTATTCTAACAAATTCCACATCATGTATGGCTCTCTCAAAAGGTGTGTACAGCAAGGATGATTGTGGTAAACTAACAAATAAATACTCAAATCATACAAGACGCTCCAAGGAAAACACATATCATGTGGTGAATAAAAATATAGCTCCAAGTAAAGTTACCGATAGAAGTAGACGAAAGAGGGGATGCCTTCCGGGGCATCCCCAAGCTTTGGCTTTTAGGTGTCCTTAGATTATATTGGGGGTTCCATGGGCATCCCCAAGCTTAGGATCTTGCAACTCCTTGTTCCGTAATCCATCAAATCTTTACCCAAAACTTGAAAACTTCACAACACAAAACTTAAAGTAGAAAATCTCGTGAACTCCGTTAGCAAAAGAAAACAAAAGACCACTTAAAGGTACTGTAATGAACTCATTCTTTATTTATATTGGTGTTAAACCTACTGTATTACAACTTCTCTATGGTTTATAAACTATTTTACTAGCCATAGATTCATCAAAATAAGCAAACAACACACGAAAAACAGAATCTCTCAAAAACAGAACAGTCTGTAGTAATCTGTAGCTAGCGCAAGATATGGAACCCCAAAAATTCTAAAATAAATTGATGGACATGAGTAATTTATCTATTAATCATATTCAAAAATAATTAACTAAATATCACTTTCCAAATAAAAATGGCAGAAGTTCTCGTGAGCGCTAACGTTTCTGTTTTTTACAGTAAGATATCAAGACTTTCCCCAAGTCTTCCCAACTGTTCTACTTGGCACAAACACTAATTAAACACAAAAAACACAACCAAAACAGAGGCTAGGTAAATTATTTATTACTAAACAGGAACAAAAAGCAAAGAATAAAAATAAAATTGGGTTGCCTCCCAACAAGCGCTATCGTTTAACGCCCCTAGCTAGGCTTAAAAAGCAAGGATAGATCTAGGTATTGCCATATTTGGAAGGCAATCCATAAGTGGCTCTCATAATAGATTCATAAGGTAATTTAATTTTCTTTCTAGGAAAGTGTTCCATGCCTTTCCTTAACGGAAATTGGAACTAATATTTCCTTCGTTCATATCAATAATTGCACCAATCTTTCTAAGGAAAGGTCTACCAAGAATAATAGGACATGAAGGATTGCAATCTATGTCAAGAACAATAAAATCTATGGGCACATAATTACTATTTGTGACAATACGAACATCATTAATTCTTCCTGTAGTTTTCTTAATAGTGGAATCCGCAAGGTGCAAGTTTAAAGAGCAATCATCAAAATCATGGAAACCTAACAAATCACACAAAGTCTTTGGAATCGTGGAAACACTAGCACCCAAATCACATAAAGCATAGAACTCATGATCTTTAATCTTAATTTTAATAGTTGGTTCCCACTCATCATAAAGTTTCTCGGGATAGAAACTTCCAACTCAAGTTTTTCTTCATAAGATTGCATCAAGGCATCAACGATATGTTTAGTAAACACTTTATTTTGACTATAAGCATGAGGAGAATTTAGCACGGATTGCAACAAGGAAATACAATCAATCAAAGAGCAATTTTCATAATTAAATTCCTTGAAATCCAAAATAGTGTATTTAGCAACATCTAGGGTTTTTATTTCTTCAATCCCACATTCATCAAATTTAGCATCAAGATCTAAAAACTTCGAATTCTGGGAACGCCTTCTAGGTAAAGGTGGATCATTTTAAGCCCCATAATTATTAAGATTCATATTGCAAAACAAAGATTTAATAGGGGACACATCAATAACTTTTAGATCTTCATCTTTATTTTCATAGGAAATAGAAGAACACGCTCTTATAAAGGCATCTTTCTTAGCACGCATCCTAGCAGTTCTTTCTTTGCACTCATCAATGGAAATTCTCATGGCTTTGAGAGACTCATTGATATCATGCTTAGGAGGAATAGATCTAAGCTTTAAAGAATCAACATCAAGAGAAATTATATCAACGTTCCTAGCCAACTCATCAATCTTAAGCATTTTTTCTTCAATCGAAGCATTGAAATTCTTTTGCGAAGTAATATATTATTTAATATTAGATTCAAAATAAGAGGGCATCTTATTATAATTTACATAAGAATTGTTGTAGGAATTACCATAATTATTAGAGGGATTACTAGTATAAGGCATAGGATTAAAATTTCCTCTATACGCGTTCTTACCAAAATTATTCCTACCAAAAAAATTCACGTCCATAGATTCATTATTATTCTCAATCAAAGTAGATAAGGGCATATCATTAGGATCATAAGAGAAACTCTTACTTGCAAATAATTTCATAAGTTCATCCATCTTTCCACTCAAAACATTAATTTCTTCTATCGCATGCACCTTTTTATTAGTAGATCTTTCAGTATGCCATTGAGAATAATTAACCATAATATTATCTAGGAGTTTAGTTGCTTCTCCTAAAGTGATTTCCATAAAAGTGCCTCCCGCGGCCGAATCTAAAAGATTTCTAGAAGCAAAATGTAATCCGGCATAAATTTTTTGTATAATCATCCACAAATTCAAACCATGAGTAGGGCAATTACGTATCATTAATTTCATCCTCTCCAAAGCTTGTGCAACATGTTCATGATCAAGTTGCTTAAAATTCATAATATCATTTCTAAGAGAGATGATCTTAGCGGGAGGAAAATACTTAGAGATAAAAGCATCTGTGCACTTATTCCAATTATCAATACTATTTTTAGGCAAAGACGAAAACCAAGCTTTAGCACGATCTCTAAGCGAAAAAGGAAATAGCTTTAATTTAACAATATCATTGTTCACATCTTTCTTATTTTGCATATCACACAAATCAACGAAGCTATTTAGATGGGTAGCGGCATCTTCACTAGGAAGGTCGGAAAACGGATCTTTCATGACAAGATTCAGCAAAGCGGCATTAATTTCGCAAGATTCAGCATCGGTAAGAGGAGCAATCGGAGTGCTAATAAAATCATTGTTGTTTGTATTGGTAAATTCACACAATTTAGTGTTATCTTGAGCCATCGTGACAAGCAAGCAATCCAACACACAAGCAAACAAAAAGCAAGCAGGCAAAAAGAGGCAAATAGAGAAAGAGAGGAGGATAGAGAGAGAGAGGGCGAATAAAACGACAAGGGTGAAGTGGGGGAGAGGAAAACGAGAGGCAAATGGCAAATAATGTAATGTGGGAGATAAGGGTTGTGATGGGTACTTGGTATGTTGACTTTCACGTAGACTCCCCGGCAACGGCGCCAGAAATTCTTCTTGCTACCTCTTGAGCACTGCGTTGGATTTCCTTGAAGAGGAAAGGATGCTGCAGCAAAGTAGCGTAAGTATTTCCCTCAGTTTTTGAGAACCAAGGTATCAATCCAGTAGGAGGCTGCACGCAAGTCCCTAGTACCTGCACAAAACAAATAACTCCTCACAACCAACGCGATAAGGGGTTGTCAATCCCTTCACGGTCACTTACGAGAGTGAGATCTGATAGATATGATAAGATAATATTTTTGGTATTTTTATGATAAAGATGCAAAGTAAAATAAAAGCAAAGTAAAAAAGCAAAGGAAATAACTAAGCATTGGAAGATTAATATGATGAAGATAGACCCGGGGGCCATAGGTTTCATTAGTGGCTTCTCTCAAGAACATAATTATTTTACGGTGGGTGAACGAATTACTGTTGAGCAATTGACAGAATTGAGCATAGTTATGAGAATATCTAGCTATGATCATGTATATAGGCATCACGTCCGAGACAAGTAGACCGACTCCTGCCTGCATCTACTACTATTACTCCACTCATCGACCGCTATCCAACATGTGTGTAGAGTATTAAGTTCATGAAAACAGAGTAACGCCTTAAGCAAGATGACATGTTGTAGAGGGATAAATTCATGCAATATGATAAAAAAACCATCTTGTTATCCTCGATGGCAACAATACAATACTTGCCTTGCTGCCCCTACTGTCACTGGGAAAGGACACCGCAAGATTGAACCCAAAGCTAAGCACTTCTCCCATTGCAAGAAAGATCAATCTAGTAGGCCAAACCAAAATGATAATTCGAAGAGACTTCCAAAGATAACCAATCATACGTAAAAGAATTCAGAGAAGACTCAAATATTTTTCATAGATAATCTTGATCATAAACCCACAATTCATCGGTCTCAACAAACACACCGCAAAAAGGAGATTACATCGAATAGATCTCCACAAGAGAGGGGAGAACATTGTATTGAGATCCAAAAAGAGAGAAGAAGCCATCTAGCTAATAACTATGGACCCGAAGGTCTGAGGTAAACTACTCACACTTCATCGGAGAGGCTATGGTGTTGATGTAGAAGCCCTCCGTGATGGATGCCCCCTCCGGCGAAGCTCCGGAACAGGCCCCAAGATGGGATCTCATGGATACAAAAGGTTGCGGCGATGTAATTAGGGTTTTGGCTCCGTTTGATATTCCTTTTCTTCGAAACCCTAAAATAGGCAAAAAAACAACAATCTGGGCTGGGCCTCCGGTTAATAGGTTAGTCCCAAAAATAATATAAAAGTGGATAATAAAGCCCAACAATGTCCAAAATAGTAGATATTATAGCATGGAGCAATCAAAAATTATAGATACGTTGGAGACGTATCAGTGCACCATGCTTTACGGCTTAGAACCGGGACGTAAAAAATGTTTTGAATTCCACGGAACATATAAGATGTTCCAGGAGATGAAATTGGTATTTCAGACTCATGCCCGAGTCTAGAGGTATGAGACCTCTGACAAGTACTTTTCCTACAAGATGGAGGAGAATAGCTCAACCAGTGAGCATGTGCTCAGATTGTCTGAGTACTACAATCCCTTGAATCAAGTAGGGAGTTAATCTTCCAGTTAAGATAGTGATTGACAGAGTTCTCTAGTCACTATCACCAGGTTATTAGAACTTCGTGATGAACTATAAAATGCAAGGGATAACGGAAACGATTCCCAAGCTCTTCATGATGCTGAAATCGACGAAGGTAGAAATCAAGAAAAGCATGAAGTGTTGATGGTTGACAAGACCACTAGTTTCAAGTAAAAGGGCAAGGGGAAGAAAGGGAACTTCAAGAATAATGGCAAGCAAGTTGCCACTCCCATGAAGAAGCCCAAAGCTAGACCCAAGCGTGAAACTGAGTGCTTCTACTTCAAAGGAAATGGTCACTGAAAGTGGAACTGCCCTAGATACTTGGCGGATAAGAAGGATGGCAAAGTGAACAAAGGTATATTTGATATACATGTTATTGATGTGTACTTTACTAGTGTTTATAGTAACCCCTCGGTATTTGATACTAGTTCAGTTTCTAAGAGTAGTAACTTGAAGCGGGAGTTGCAGAATGAACAAAGACTAGTTAAGGGCGAGGTGATGATGTGAGTTGGAAGTGATTCCAAGGTTGATAAGATCACCATCACACACTCCCTTTACCTTCGGGATTAGTGTGAAACCTAAAATAAATGTTATTTGGTGTTTGCGTAAAGCATAATATGATTGGATCATGTTTATTGCAATACGGTTATTAATTTAAGTCAATGATAATTGTTATTCTGTTTACATGAATAAAACCTTCTGAGGTCATACACCCTAGGTGAATTGTTTATTTAATCTCGATCATAGTAACACACATATTTATAATATTGAAGCCAAAAGATGCAAAGTTAATAATGGTAGTGCAAATTATATGTGGCACTGCCTTTAAGGTCATATTGGTGTAAAGCGCATGAAGAAACTCCATGCTGATAGGATTTTGGAATCACTTGATTATGAATCACTTGATGTTTGCAAACCATGCCTCATGGGCAAGATGACTAAGTCTCCGTTCTCCGGAACAATGGAGCGAGCAACTGACGTATTGGAAATAATACATACTGATGTATGCAGTCCGATGAGTGTTGAGGCTCGTGGCGGTTATCGTTATTTTCTGACCTTCACAGATGATTTGAGCAGATATGGGTATATCTACTTGATGAAACATAAGTCTGAAAATTTTGAAAACTTCAAAGAATTTTAGAGTGAAGTGGAAAATCATCGTAACAAGAAAATAAAGTTTCTACAATCTGATCGTGGAGGAGAATATTTGAGTTACGAGTTTGGTCTTCATATGAAACAATGCGGAATAGTTTCGCAATTCACGCCACTTGGAACACCACAACGTAATGGTGTGTCCGAACATCGTAATCGCACTTTACTAGATATGGTGCGATCTATGATGTCTCTTACTGATTTACCGCTATCGTTTTGGGGTTATGCATTAGAGACAGCTGCGTTCACGTTAAATAGGGCACCGTCTAAATCCGTTGAGATTACACCGTATGAACTATGGTTTGTCAAGAAACCAAAACTATCGTTTCTTAAAGTTTGGGGTTGTGATGCTTATGTGAAAAAGTTTCAGCCAGATAAGCACAAACCTAAATCGGATAAGTGCGTCTTCATAGGATACCCAAAAGAAACTATTGGGTACTGACGAGGACATGTATTGGGGGTAGGGTAACAGGCCTGACCTAAAGGCCCTACCCATGGACACCGTATACTTTGTACTAGGCCCCTGGGCCAGATCGCCGTCTAGATGTACCGCAACTTGAAAGTCACTCGGACGGCGACAACCACTCGGAGCATAGCACTCCACTCGACCAACTCATTCCACTCGGAGCACCTGATCTCACTCGGATATGCGAAGACCAGCAGTCGACAAGGCACTCGAAGCATCATCTTAGTAGTAGGCTGAGTTATGGCATTAACGCCCCCACTTTGTAACATAGGAGGTGAGGGGGTGGCGCACTCTATATAAGCCACCCCCACCGCTAGACTGTGGGGCTTTTTTTCTGCCACCTCTCTCTCTTTCTCACCATTAGTCTCAGGACATAGCTCAGGCATGGAGATCCGCTCTCCTCTCTCTCTCTCAAACACACATTGTAATCTCCGGATACATACTCAGATAAAACAAAGCCTCTCTGGAGCACGAGACGTAGGGTTGTTATCTCCACCGTGAGAGGCCCGAACTCGCTAAAACCACCGTGTCACCCATTTGCATATCGATAGATCATGCTCCTTTATCCTACCCCTCTCTTATTGTCGGAATCGTTCCCATGACAGTTGGCGCCCACCGTGGGGCCTGGCGTCTATCAGGCCATGATGCAAATGGTTGGTTATTCTTCTATGTTTAATTTTCTTTGATATATCACATGTTGTTCATCTCCACAGCGAGCTTCTGAAGCATCACAAAAAGGGGGTGAAGATACATCTTTTACTCGACACTGTGGGCATGCCGGATCGATCATGGATCGAGAGTAAGAAGAAGAGAGGGCACCAGGCGAGGAGGAAGACCGCCTCATCTTCCCCATGCACGGACACGGCATGCTGCAGCGACGCCCTTTGGAACGACCTCCTCTTCTTCTTGCATGAAGTCTCGATCGGCGATCTGGCTCCCGCATGAATGTTGGGTGAAGTCTACATCCGCAACCGCTCCATCGACTCCATCATCGTCGGCCCGCTCCTTCCTCCGATCGTCCGCTTGACCATGGTCTCTGCGACCAACTGCCCGGCTTCCCGACAGCAGGGCGCCGCATGGACGGTGCGCCCCGCACGGCAGGGTGCCGCACGGCACGGCGGCACGGCGCGTCACCCTCCGCACAAGGCGAGTCCGGCCGCTTGGTTAGCCAGGCAATCGCACAAGGTCAGACGCCCGCTGGATCCGGCCGCTTGCAAGCAGGATAGAGCCAACCGCCTCCAGCAAACGGATCAGCTCTCGTGCGCTCATGGGCACATCTACACCGAACATCACCAACACCTCTCAGCCCAGCACTCTGCGTGGCCTGCGTAGCCAGCTCCACACTGACCGGATCGCCACCCAGCTGTGGTTCCCTCGGACCAGCGGATGCACTTGAATGAGGCGTCCACTCAGACGGCGCCTACTCGGTCGTGTAGCCCCTGGATCCACTCAGCCGGTTCATCTTTTTTTTCATTCGGCCAGCTAAGGTCTAGAACATCATTGATAGGCGTCCTCAAATTGGCCGGCGGCCTGGCTCCCCGAGCAACAAAGCATGATGGCCGGCAGCGCTGCTGCTCCCTTCGGCGTGGACTGCCGGATGCAGTGCAGTTGTTGCACCCTTCCGCTTACCTCCGGGCACAAGCTATTCTTTTTGAGTTTCTTACTCTGTTTTTCTTGGCTCCACAGGCCCGACGTGGCAGAAATCCGGAGGATGGCCACACCCCGAGCGCGCGGCGGCTCCTCCCTTTGCGAACTGGCGGCATCCGCTTCCATGGCGATGAACTCGAGGGAACAAGTCCCCAGCCACTCAACACAAGATTGAGGACCTTATCCTCTCCGATTTTACAATTTAGCTCATAAATTACTCGACAGTCGCTTAACAGTCCCTTTTCTGTTCAAACCCAGGTTCATTCGGACGGGACTTAAGTTTACGGGAACGCATGTTCGGATGGTTAACAGACCATTGCGGCAGTCGGACATAGATGTTTAGTTCCAGCAATCACTCGGATGGGCTAGTTCACTCTAACCGAACAGGATCACTGGCACTCAGCCGCTCGTGCGCCGCCACTCGGCCGCCCTGCACGCGGTCACGAAGCCACTCACGTCATCATCAACTTTCCTGACTCAGAGTCTACTTCACTCGGACGCCTCGCGCCTCGACACTCCGCCGGACACGTCTACTTCACTCGGGCGCCCGGCGCCTTGCCACTCCGCGGGACGCGTCTACATCACTCAGACGTCCCGCGCATCGTCACTCCGTGGGACACGTCTTCATCACTCGGCCGCCCCGCGCATCGCCACTCGGTTGGTCACCTCATCACCACTAGGCCGCCCTGCGCGTCGTCACTCGGTTGGTCACCTCACCACCATTCGGCCGCTCCGCGCGTCGCCACTCGGTTGGTCACCTCATCACCACTCGGCCGCTCCGTGTGTTGCCACTCGGTTGGTCACCTCATCACCACTCGGCCGCTCCGTGCGTTGCCACTCATTTGGTCACCTCATCACCACTCGGCCGCCCCGCGCGTCGCCATCGGTTGGTCACCTCATAACCACTCGGCCGCCCCGCGCGTCGCCACTCGGTTGGTCACCTCATAACCACTCGGCCGCCCCGCGCGTCGCCACTCGGTTGGTCACCTCATAACCACTCGGCCGCCCCGCGTGTCGCCATCGGTTGGTCACCTCATCACCACTCGGCCGCCCCGCGCGTCGCCATCGCCGAAATCCCCCAGTGGGTGACCCAGCTGCGAATCTGTTTCGCCTAAGTTCAAGAAATCCTACCGAGTGAAGAGCAAACCTCCCACTTGGGGGCTTAGCTGCAGTCCAAGGACTCGCCTAAGTTTGAAAAAATCCTACCGAGTGGAGAGCAAACCTCCCACTCGGGGGCTTAGCTGCAGTCCAAGGACTCGCCTAAGTTTGAAAAAATCCTACCGAGTGGAGAGCAAACCTCCCACTCCGGGGCTTAGCTGCAGTCCAGTACTCTCCTAAGTTTGAAAAAATCCTACCGAGTGGAGAGCAAACCTCCCACTCGGGGGCTTAGCTGCAGTCCAGTACTCGCCTAAGTTTGAAAAAATCCTACCGAGTGGAGAGCAAACCTCCCACTCGGGGGCTTAGCTGCAGTCCAGTACTCGCCTAAGTTTGAAAAAATCCTACCGAGTGGAGAGCAAACCTCCCACTCGGGTGCTTAGCTGCAGTCCAGTACTCGCCTAAGTTTGAAAAAAAATCCTACCGAGTGGAGAGCAAACCTCCCACTCGGGAGCTTAGCTGCAGTCCAGTACTCGCCTAAGTTTGAAAAAAATCCTACCGAGTGGAGAGCAAACCTCCCACTCGGGGGCATAGCTGCAGTCCAGTACTCGCCTAAGTGTTTTAAATCCTACCGAGTGATGAGCAAGCCTCCCACTCGGAGGCTTAGCTGCAGTCCAAGGACTCGCCTAAGTAGCCAAAATCCGATTGATACAAGAGCATACCTCTAATTCAAGGAGCTACATCACAAGTATAATGTGCGCTCCATCCCTATCCGCAAGGACACCGAGACGAAGGTCGACTGTCACCATCGCCTCGTCACCACTCGGCCGCCCCGCGCGTCGCCACTCGGTTGGTCGCCTCATCACCACTCAGTTATTCGCGCGCCTTCAGACAGCTAAGTCATTTTACATTCTGTTATTTCCGTCTTCCCGAGTATCCCGTAATTCACACATCACGTACGCTCAGCTGTTTATTTTCACATACTTGCTTAGTACTGGTTATGTGACTCCCGAGTCCAACTTCCATTTTTTCGCACACATCATTCACGAACACCATGTGTCGTTCTTCATTTCGAGTTTGCATCGGTCCTCCGGGGCTGCGACTCAGTCGAAACACTACACTTCCGTTTTATTTTAGCCAGTATTCCAACGAGTTCAGTAGGATCTCTCGCTTCGACAAGTTTGAACGAATCCTTCGCTCCTTTAGACTCTTGCTGGTTAACCAGCAAGCCCCTTGCACTCCCAGCAGGTGTCTATGGGTGTTATTCACACAAATCATTTCAGCACACATCAAATTTCCTCAAGAAATTATTTTTTTGACTTGTGCCATTTTTTACACAAGTTACACGATCACTCGACGGCCCTATGCGCCAACTTCATCGCTGCTCGGACTCGGTCACCATACTGGTCCTAGCGCACCACAACACTAAACCTTGTCGCTCTGTTGGCTTCAAACACATCCGGCCAACCCCTTTGTGGAATCCTCTTCATCGATAATATAGACCTCATCAGGCATGAGACAGATAAGTCCCTTTTATAATTAAACTTCACACGTCACTCTTTTTGCGAGTTTGCCTCTTTCGAGTATCACTCGGAAATTTCTCATCATCCTTACGCGAGTCCGACTCGATGAATTACAAATTATCCATTCAACACTATATTTCCCGCATTCCGACATGTCCATTGTTGAAGCATGTAGTACGCTCGGGAGCTACGCTACACTCGGGGGCTGCAACTCATTTGGAATGACACTCTCCTGAGTGGTCGAGTGCTTCATCACCAGTTAGATCCTTCACTTCAACAAGTGCATTCGACCCACACTTTGACAAGTTTTATAATCACCCAGACCCTCTGCACGCCATCTTCATTCCTACTCAGACTCAGTTGCCACGCCAGTCTTGTTGCGTCGCAACCACACTACATCAACCTCGTCGCTACATTAACTTCGAAAGCATTTGGCCAACTCCTTCGAAGACAATTTCATCCGCTTGGCTGGACACGTAGTCCTTCACTCGGCCACCTCACGTATCTTCACTCGGTCGTCCCCCACGTCGCCACTCGGTTGCGCACGTCTTCACCACTTGGTCGCTCCGCGCGTCACCTCTTGGTTGTGCATGCCTTCACCACACGACCGCCCCGCCCGTCACCCGTTGGCTAGACACGTAATCCTTCACTCGGCCACCTCGTGCATCTTCACTCGGCCGTCCCGCACATCGCCACTCGGTTGTGCACGTCTTCACCACTTGGCCGCTCCGCGCATCGCCTCTCGGTTGTACATGCCTTCGTCACACGGCCGCCCCGCGCGTCACCACTTGGCTGGACACGTAGTCCTTCACTCGGCCACCTCGCGCATCCTCACTCGGCTGCCCCGCGCGTCGCCACTCGGTTGTGCACATCTTCACCACTCGTCCGCCCCGCGCGTTGCCACTCAGTTGTGCATGTCTTCACCACTCGACCACCCCGCGCGTCGTCACTCGGTTGTACACATCATCGCCCCTTAGCCACCTCGCGCGTCACCATCAGTTAGACATGTCTTTACCTCTACACCCCCAACACGGGAACGGCTAAGTTACTCATATGATCAAACCTCATATCACATTCTGTAGCAAGCTTGCCTCTTTCGAGCATTACTCGGGGGCTACGCACATCCGTTGGCCATGCCGCCCTCAGGGGTTACGCCCATTCAATCAACCCATTGATCACATCAGGAATATCTTTCTGACCATACTTGCCCGGTCTGCCGAAAATCTATAAGGGTAGTACTGTCCACTTGGACGATCGCCCAAACCATTACCTAAAGTCATCTTCAAGACTGCAAAAGGGTGAAAACAACGCTCCTCTACGGATAACTTGGCCCTATCCTAGGTTCCAAGGCGTCAGTTTCACAAACTTGGACTCAGAGATGGCATGTGTTGGTGTTCCCCCGGGATAATGAGTGGCCTCTCTCCGGAGAGTCAGCCTACACACTAGCCTCGTCACTCGGGTTTCATGGCACGTCCATGTCAGACCACTAGTCTATCTCCTTCGGGAGACATACAAGTGCCACTAAGTCTTTCCTTGCAGTCAACATACCTTGATCAGTCGGGAAGCACGTCCACTCGGACAAATACCCCTTTCATGCAAAAGGGTGAAAATGAAGCTCCTCTGCGGATACAATGTACTCTTACAAATACCCCTTTCATGCAAAATCTAACGGTAGTAGTACTAATGGAAAGATTACTCCCTGGAGTGTCCAGCTTTTTTCTACAGTCGGTAGTTTCAAAGCCGAATTCATTCACCGTGCCGAGAGCACAAAGATTCACCTGCTTGACCGAGTTCCAGGCTGAATTTATTCCGTGCCAAGTGCACGAAGATTGTTCCGACTGACTCAGCTCCAGGCTGAGCTTATTTACCATGTCAAGCACCTGAAGATGCATCCGATTGACTCAATTACAGACAAAGATATTTACCGTGTCGACTGCGTGGAGGTTTACCAAGAGACTTAAACCCTCTCCCGACTCTTCTGGTCCGACAAAGGCTCGGGGACTACACCCAGCGGGTGCACTCAGCGTGCCCTCACTGGAAGAGAACTCGGAAAGAAACATTTTGCTCGATGCAAAACCAGCTCCAGAATTACTCGTCCTCCGAGTCAGAAAAGAACAAGTTCGATCAGTACCATCTAAGAAGAGTTTTTAGTTCTCTCAGACCCCCGCCGACTGCCCGCAGTCGATGGTGGTCTCAGGGACTACACCCAGTGGGTGCACTCAGCGTGCCCCCACTGGAGTAATCTCCACTTTGTACGGCCTGACCAGTCCGAGTGATGAACACAACAACAAAAAAGATAGGCTCTAAGACTCCCGCCGACTATTGGTATCAACTCGGAACGGTCCGCCCGGTCCGAGTGACGGCTAAACAACAACAAAAAAGACAGGCTCTAAGACTCCCGCCGACTGCCCGAAGTCGACGACAGTCTCTAGGACTACACCTAGTGGGTACACTCAGCGTGCCCCCACTGGAATGGTATCCACTCGGAACGGTCCGCCCGGTCCGAGTGACGTCCAAACAACAAAAAAAGACACGTTCCGGGCGTGAAGAAATTCCGAGTAATCAGTTACTCAATGCAGGACCAGCTCCAAATCACTCCAAAAAAATTGCTATAAGGTGAGTTTAACACTCCTCCGTGGACCCATTTGAGCTCATTTCACTCGGACACCATACAGACTGGAATCCGTCAAGGCAACATGCGGAGATAAGATCGCCGGGTGACCAGAGGGAGTTCATAAGGGCCTCCGCAGCACTCGACTCATCTGGGAATTCACCTCGACTCGACCCGCTCAACCTCGACCGATTCGGGGGCTAATGACGAGGACATGTATTGGGGGTAGGGTAACAGGCCTGACCTAAAGGCCCTACCCATGGACACCGTATACTTTGTACTGGGCCCCTGGGCCAGATCGCCGTCTAGATGTACCGCAACTTGAAAGTCACTCGGACGGCGACAACCACTCGAAGCATAGCACTCCACTCGACCAACTCATTCCACTCGGAGCACCTGATCTCACTCGGATATGCGAAGACCACCAGTCGACAAGGCACTCGAAGCATCATCTTAGTAGTAGGCTGAGTTATGGCATTAACGCCCCACTTTGTAACATAGGAGGTGAGGGGGTGGCGCACTCTATATAAGCCACCCCCACCGCTAGACTGGGGGGCTTTTTTTCTGCCACCTCTCTCTCTTTCTCACCATTAGTCTCAGGACATAGCTCAGGCATGGAGATCTGCTCTCCCCTCTCTCTCTCAAACACACATTGTAATATCCGGATACATACTCAGATAAAACAAAGCCTCTCTGGAGCACGAGACGTAGGGTTGTTATCTCCACCGTGAGAGGCCCGAACTCGCTAAAACCACCGTGTCACCCATTTGCATCTCGATAGATCATGCTCCTTTATCCTACCCCTCTCTTATTGTCGGAATCGTTCCCACGACAGGTACACCTTCTATCACAGATCCAAAAGACAATATCTTTGTTGCTAAGAGTGGATCCTTTCTAGAGAAGAAGTTTCTCTCGAAAGAAGTGATTGGGAGGAATGTATAACTTGATAAGGTAATTGTACCTTCTCCTGAATTGGAAAGTAGTTCATCACAGAAATCAGTTCTAGTGATCTCTACACCAATTAGTGAGGAAGCTAATGATGATGATCATGAAACTTAAGATCAAGTTACTACCGAACCTCTTAGGACAACCAGAGTATGGTCCGCACTAGAGTGGTACGGTAATCCTTTCTAGAAGTCATGTTGCTAGACCATGACGAACCTATGAACTATGAGGAAGCGATGATGAGCCCAGATTCCACGAAATGGCTTGAGGCCATGAAATCTGAGATGGGATCCATGAATGAGAATAAAGTATGGACTTTGATTGACTTGCTCGTTGATCGGTGAGTCATTAAGAATAAATGGATCTTCAAGAGGAAGGCAGACGCTGATAATAGTGTTACTATCTACAAAGCTTGGATTGTCGCAAAAATGTTTTCGACATGTTCATGGTGTTGACTACGATGAAATTTTCTCACTCGTATTGATGCTTAAAAGTCTATCCGAATCATGTTAGCAATTGCCGCATTTTATGAAATCGGGCAAATGGATGTCAAAACTGTATTCCTTAATGGATTTCTCAAAGAAGAGTTGTATATGATGCAACCAGAAGGTTTTGTCGATCCTAAAGGTGCTAACAAAGTGAGCAAGCTCCAGCGATCCATCTATGGACTGGTGCAAGCATCTCGGAGTTAGAATATATACTTCGATAAAGTGATCAAAGCATATGGTTTTATACAGACTTGCGGTGAAGACTGTATTTACAAGAAAGTGAGTGGGAGCACTACGACATTTCTGATAAGTATATGTGAATGACATACTGTTGATCGGAAATAAGTAGAATTTTCTGGAAAGCATAAAGGAATGTTTGAAAGGAGTTTTTCAAAGAAAGACCTGGGTGAAGCTACTTACATATTGAGCATCAAGATCTATAGAGATCGATCAAGACGCTTGATATATTTTCAATGAGTACATACCTTGACATGATTTTGAAGTAGTTCAAAATGGAACAGTCAAAGAAGGAGTTCTTGCTTGTGTTGAAAGGTGTGAAGTTGAGTAAAGATTCAAAACCCGACCATGGTAGAAAATAGAAAGAGAATGAAAAGTCATTCCCTATGCCTCAGTCATAGGTTCTACAAAGTATGCCATGCTGTGTACCAGACCTATTGTGTACCTCACCATAAGTTTGGCAAGGGGGTACAATAGTGATCCAGGAGTGGATCACTAGACAACGGTTAAAAATATCCTTAGTGGAATAAGGAAATGTTTCTCGGTTATGGAGGTGACAAAGAGTTCGTCGTAAAGAGTTACGTCGATGCAAGCTTTGACACCGATCTGGATGACTCTAAGTCTCGATCTAGATACATATTGAAAGTGGGAGCAATTATCTAGAGTAGCTCCGTGCAAAGCATTGTAGACATAGAAAAATTTGCAAAATACATACGAGTCTGAATGTGGCAGACCCGTTGACTAAATTTCTCTTACAAGAAAAACATGATCACTCTTTGGGTGTTAATCACATAGCGATGTGAACTAGATTATTGACTCTAGTAAACCCTTTGGGTATTAGTCACATAGAGATGTGAACTAGATTATTGACTCTAGTGCAAGAGGGAGACTAAAGGAAATATGCCCTAGAGGCAATAATAAAGTTGTTATTTATATTTCCTTATATCATGATAATGTTTATTATTCATGCTAGAATTGTATTAACCGGAAGCTTAGTACATGTGTGAATATATAGACAAACAGAGTGTCACTAGTATGCCTCTACTTGACTAGCTCGCTGAATCAAAGATGGTTAAGTTTCCTAGCCATAGACATGAGTTCTCATTTGATTAACAGGATCACATCATTAGAGAATGATGTGATTGACTTGACCCATTCCGTTAGCTTAGCATTCGGTCGTTTAGTATATTGCTATTGCTTTCCTCATGACTTATACATGTTCCTATGACTATGAGATTATGCAACTCCCAAATACCGGAGGAACACTTTGTGTTCTACCAAACGTCACAACGTAACTAGGTGATTATAAAGGTGCTCTACAGGTGTCTCTGATGGTACTTGTTGAGTTGGCATAGATCAAGACTAGGATTTGTCACTCCGATTGTCAGAGAGGTATCTCTGGGCCCTCTCGGTAATGCACATCACTTTAAGCCTTGCAAGCAATGCAACTAATGAGTTAGTTGCGGGATGATGTACTACAGAACAAGTAAAGAGACTTGCCGGTAATGAGATTGAACTAGGTATTGAGATACCGACGATCGAATCTCGGGCAAATAACATACCGATGACAAAGGGAACAATGTATGTTGTTATGCGGTTTGACCGATAAAGATCTTCGTAGAATATGTGGGAGCCAATATGAGCATCCAGGTTCCGGTATTGGTTATTGACAGGAGACGAGTGTCGGTCATGTCTACATAGTTCTCGTACCCGTAGGGTCCGCACGCTTAACGTTCGGTGACGATCAGTGGTATGAGTTTATGTGTTTTGATGTACCGAAGGTAGTTCGGAGTCCTGGATGAGATCGGGGACATGACGAGGAGTATCGAAATGGTCGAGACGTAAAGATCGATATATTGGACGACTATATTCGGACATCGGAAAGGTTCCGAGTGATTCGGGTATTTTTCGGAGTACCGGAGAGTTACGGGAATTCGCCGGGGAGTATATGGGCCTTATTGGGCTTTAAGGGAAAGAGAGAGGGGAGGATGCACACCCCCAAGGCCTAGTCCGAATTTGACTAGGGGGAGGGGCGGCGCCCCCTCCTTCCTTCTCTTCTCTTTTCCCTTTCCTTCCCTCCTACTCCTACTACATGGAAGGGGGGAATCCTACTCCCGGTGGGAGTAGGACTCCCTGAAGGAAATATGCCCTAGAGGCAATAATAAAGTTATTATTTATTTCCTTATTTCATGATAAATATTTATTATCCATGCTAGAATTGTATTAACCGGAAACTTGATACATGTGTGAATACATAGACAAAAAGAGTGTCACTAGTATGCCTCTACTTGACTAGCTCGTTGATCAAAGATGGTTATGTTTCCTAGCCATAGACATGAGTTGTCATTTGGTTAACGGGATCACATCATTAGGAGAATGATGTGATTGACTTGACCCATTCCGTTAGCTTAGCACTTGACCGTTTAGTTTGTTGCTATTGCTTTCTTCATGACTTATACGTGTTCCTATGACTATGAGATTATGCAACTCCCGTTTATCGGAGGAACACTTTGTGTGCTACCAAACGTCACAACGTAACTGGGTGATTATAAAGGTGCTCTACAGGTTTCTCCGAAAGTACTTGTTGGGTTGACGTATTTCGAGATTAGGATTTGTCACTCCGATTGTCGGAGAGGTATATTTAGGCCCACTCGGTAATACACATCACTTAAGCTTTGCAAGCATTGCAACTAATGAGTTAGTTGCGGGATGATATGTTACAGAATGAGTAAAGAGACTTGCCGGTAACGAGATTGAACTAGGTATTAAGATAGCGACGATCGAATCTCGGGCAAGTAACATACCGATTGTCGGGGATATACCCCGCAGTATAAACCGCCGGATGTATGACCCGGCTGGAGTTTGGCGATTCACTGGCGACCCGCTTGCCCCTGGCGGTTTATGATTCATTGGTAACCGGCAGGCGGGTTAGAGGAGCGACAATACCTGGTGGCCCAACGGGCGGTTTATGAAAGGCCGGTTCATGTTATGGTGGGCCGGTTTAAGAGGAAGACATAAGGAATATTCTCCTACAAAGGAAGTAAGACTAGGACTCCACTTGTAATAGAGTAATCCTAATCCAATTAGGACTAGTCATATAAACCGCCCCTTCAACATATATAAGGAGGGGCAGGGCACCCCAAAGAGGGACAAGGAAGAAGAGACAATTTAGGGCTAGACATAACTGGGAGAGCCGATTTACGGCGATTCCCTCGTGATGATAATGAGACATAGCCTCAAACAGCATGTAGGGTTGTTACCGGATGATGTTTCTCGGGGCCCGAAGCTGTCTAAATCCCTGTCTTGTGTTGCTTCTCTCGATTCCGCTCAACCCCTCTCAAGCTACCACATAGATGCGTTGGCCTCACGACTAAGTCATCACACTAGGATATCTGCCGTGACAATTCCACGACAGTGGCGCCCACCTTGGGGCCCGCGCACGATGGTGTTGAGTTCTTGAAGGGATCGCTCCCAGGGATCGAGAAGTTTGCAACTGTCCAGTATGAGTTTTGAGTTCAAGGGAATTTAGGGTTTGGCGTTCCTGTGTGTATCGCCAATGAAACGTGATCCGTCGAATCCGGATAGAAGATCCATTTTTTTGCTGCTAGTCGCATATCGCCGAGGCCGACAGGAATTGTGCTCCAGATGTCGTACGCCGCGTTAGATCAATCTACATCAACACGCACGTGTGGGCAAGGGTCAAGCCCCGAGGTGGTTTCATAAGGATAGCCATTGTGGGGTAACTTAGGTAGTAACTTAACACACCCCAAGACAATTTTGCTTATGTGGCAAGTACTTAATGAGGAGAGAGGCGCTTGGAGTAACATAATATGTTACTGTAACATAGCGCTTCCCGAGGTAAAATGAGTCTATAAGGCAATAAATGAAACAATCTATGACACTACTATTAAGATACTTTGCACTATGGAGGTAGTAACTTAGACTAGTATCATATGCATGACATTAGTATAAGTTACTCCCCACTATGACCAGCCTAAAGTGATCAGTTAAACTGATGCTACTGTGGTCCGGAGAAGTACTATTTCCAATAGATAATTATGCTACTTTTCTCATGAAGGCAATACTGCTATAGTACTACTCTGCTGCTACTGTTCGTAACTCAGATTTTGGAAGGGGCAATCTGTACAGCAAGACCATGACCCAGATTCTGCTCTGTTGCCGAATCGCCCACGGCGTGCAAGTCACCGTCAAGCTGGCCGCGACCCAGGGAAGGGCGCGCACTCCGCCATTACCTTACGCCAAGCCCGCCGTGCGACCCGCCATCTCCAAAGACGTTGCGGCGATGCCCTCGCCGCCACCCGCCTCTGACACAGTTGGGTTCTGCGACCCGACACCTGCACTGCGCTTCAACCTGCCATCACGAGTTGACCCGGCCTACCATCGCCGCTGCAGCGCCGAGCTGCTGCTGTAATAAAGCTACGCACGCCTCTTGCCATTCTGTCGTGGCAGGCCACCTCCGTTTCTATGGCAAACCGCCTCAAGCTAGCTCACCTACATTGACGGACGCTGCCGGGTCAAATCGATGCGCCTCCAACTGCCGCACGGCCACGGCCCCTGCTGCGCCTCTCCAACCCGCTGCCGATTCATCCGCACCTCACCAGCCTTGTCGTCGAGCCGTTCACCTTGGGCCGCCCCGGGTGAGTCGCCGTGTCCGTTTCTGATGGACCCCATTGAGCCGCCGCGACCACGCCAGTGCCAAGACCGCTGCCTCGTCTTCTGCTACGAGTCACACTCTGTCGCGCCGGGCCAGTTTCCGCCGCCACCGCGGTAGGTCGCTCTGATGGCCAATCCGCCTCCGCTGCGTTTTCACCTCGCCTCTATCACAAGTCGCACCCGCCGGCCGAATCTAACCCGCTGCTGCGGGCCTGGTTCCGCCGCCTCCAAGTGGCCCTGCGTCCGCGCCAAATCCCCTTCGATGATGCGGTTGAACCGCTATCTGCTCACCGTGCCGTTTCAAGCCGCCGTCGTTAGAAGTCGCGCCATCTTCGCGCCTCGCTGTTGCCTTTGCCGTGTAACTACAATCTCGTTTGGTCTGGGACACACACAAAAATCGCGGTGCTTGTGATTGCGCAGCCCGCTAAGTCTCGACAAGTGCTCTGACGAAATATCCAGGTGCTGTCGTCGTTCCGTGTGTACTGGTACTCCCATCAAGCAAGACAGTCCAAGATCAGTATAATATTGGCTGAGGCCAGATACACAACAAGCTTCGACCATAGCCAGATTAACCAAAGCATGATGATGTATCATTAATTCGTGAGGAGAATCAAACTGTTCAAGTGCACAAATTCATATGCCAACTATTACATCAAAGGTGGTCTACCAAGAAGGTACTATGACCTGGACAAGTCCGGCGACGTGCGCAGTACTGATCATCGGTCGTCCAAGCAAATCAGGTGATATCCATCTAAGTTTGTTTATTTAGCATATATTGTTTTTTTTGTCAAAGAGCAATTTACCTTGGCTGTCGTCTGCAATGTTTTTATACAGGATAATTATTTATGACAAGGGTATTATTATACCGCGGATATGGAGCGCGTGCCAGCATAATTTTGCACTAGTGTTCCTCCGGGCCATGCTGCTCGACGGATACATGTGCAAATCACTGCCCCCACTGTTTGGTTTACATCCGTTCATGCATGCGGCCGACTCGTTGTCCGCGCCGGCTTACAAACGTCACGGCCGATTCACCCGTCCGCACCGGCTTACCACACTGCAGCCGGTTCACCCATGATTGATTTCAGCTTCATCCGGTGATCATCAAGTCTGTGACGGATAATTTCCGGCCTAACATATCAGGTGAAATCCATCTAAATCTAGTTTGGACACATATTGTTTTTGTCAAAGAACAATTACGTTGGTTTGTATCTTTTTTATATGTAGGACAATTATTTCCAAGTGGCGTTACATCGCGGATGATTGTTCTTTCCGTGCCGCTCAATAGAAGTGCCTAAATTGCCATTCTTGCGGACCAATCTATATCAGCATATCAGGGTCACACCCGTTCATGCAAGTTGTCCAATGGACGTATACAAACCGCCGCCATGTGGTCTGGTCTATATTATCAGCCGCCGTTCGCACCTGTCTGCATGAGTTGTTATTAAGTATGAGCAAGTCACAGCTTGGGTAGCCCGGTTTCTCTTTCAAACAAAATGGAGGCAGATTATCATATACTATCAGCCGTCGTCTGCATTGGATGACTCAATGGACAGGCGCACAAGTCGCCGCCACTACAGTTTGGTTAAACTTGAAGGAGCCAGTCGGAAGGAACCATTGGCCGAGTTGCTGACACGGCTCATATGGGAACATTTATAACCCGCCGGTGTCACCTCAACATTCTATGAATTCACATCGTGCTATCAACATCTATGATATACAATTTATGTCGATTTATATCACGGACAACTATGGAGAATCTCAAGCCAACTCTTCGAGTCACCTTAAGACTCGGGGGCTACAAAGACATGACTCAGCAAATCTTGCCAGTTTAAGCAAATTTAAGAACCCCGGGACGATGGAGGGAAAGATAACCTGGTCCCGGAGGCTACTGTTATATTGATGAAAATTTAAAAGCCATTAGAAAATTTCCGGCTTAGAAAGTATATGACAGTTACAAAATCCTGGCTCAGTGAAGAAGTTCCAGGTCATCAGAAAGGATTTCGGTTTAAAATCCGTCTCAAGGGAAGTCAGTCTCACTGAAGCTCTCAAATCTGGTTTAAGAATTTCCGGTTCAAAAAGAATTAATTTCTCGCAAGTTCGAGTTTAAAGGCTCTCAGAATATTTCCAGCTGAAAATGAAGATTCCGGTTTAAAATCCGGCTCAAGGGAAAGATGTCTCCCACAAAGCTTTGAAGCTCTCACTCTCTGGTTCGAAATCCCGGTTCAAGAAGAATTTATCTCTTGTAAAAAGTTAAAGGTTGCCGAAGAGGGCCTGTTGCCATGATGCGCGGTTCAAACATGGGTTATCCTGCCTTATTGGCTTATAATATTATTGATCACATGGGAGCTTCTGTTTATAAAGCGGGGTTCTAATTACATATTGATCCGACTATCAAGCCAATATTATCATAAGGGGTCAAAGAGAGTTTGTTGCACAACACAACTCAAACATAGGCACCTGATGAGCACAGCTCAGAAATATATCACTTGGGGGCTTGGTCATATTCGAACCATAGCTACACCTCTTGATCGGCGTAAGGCCACCAGGGAAGTTACTTGGGGTTTTTTGCTTCGCATCGAACTAAGAGTATGCACCCTTGTAATAGGCTATCAAGCCCGGCTTGGAAGCCTGGTGTTCGCACCTAAACCCCCGGATTAACCTGCCTTCTTTAAGTAAGTCACTCCGCCCAAGTAAACCTGGTACGACCCGCGAACGTTTGACAGTCAATCTCATAGACCCTAAACTTGTCAAAGTTAAAATGTGATTGGTTAAAGATTGAGGTCCATCTTAAGAGGCTTTGTGAAATGGTTAATTCGGTGGCCTGGAAGCCCATGAAAAGCCTCGATTTGGAGCCTGGCAGCTCGTAAAAAGCCTCGACTACAAGTTTTCATATGCTTTCATTTGCCAAGTTTTTTCTCCTTTGATGAGATTTATAACATCTTCTGATAAACCGGCGTCCTTGACCCGGCTTTGCTTTCAACTAACAAATTGTCAGTGCATGATCAGTTCTAATCCGGCGTTCTTTAACCCGACCTGGCTTTTTGACTATAAGTCGCCAATATAAGGTAAAATAATATCCGGTGTTTATTAACCCGGCCTGGCTTTAAGACGATAAGTCGCCAGTGTATGATGCGAAATTATCCGGTGTTTCTTAACCCGGCCTGGCTTTGGACTATAAGTCGCCAATATATATTTGGATTGCGCCATTGGAATCATGCGCTTATAAATCATTGGATTATATTATTTAAATCTTCAAATAGCCAACATGGCTGGATTTTATTATGGTTATCAATAACCAGTATTATGATTAAGGTTTTTAAAGTCTCTTTTGCGCAATGGATATTATTTTATCAATGGGTGTGATTTATTCTACAAAAGAATAGTCTTGAGTCGCTGCAGGCTTACGACCCGGCCCTTGGGGGCTACATTATTCAAGTTGAGATTACATTAAATATGCAAGTCTCATGTCGCTGCAAGCATGCACCATGACACTTGGGGGCTAATGCAAAGTCATTTTTTGCTCACCTTATTGAAGACCCGACTCATCACAGTGTAATGAGCCGGCCCTTGGGGGCTACCAATTGCTCCTGTCAACAATTCAAGGTACACAAGTCTTAATCCATTATATTGAAGGTTTATTGCTCATTTGGTAAAGCACAAAGCTCTTAACCTTGTGGACGTGGGTTCAAGCCCCATGATGGGGGTTACATCATATGATGTTATTTTCAATAAAGTATATATAAAGTCCCAGCTCAATATTATCTTACTGAGCCGGCCCTTGGGGGCTACATGTTGCTGTTCAAATCTACATGATCATATTTATAAAGTCCCTACTCATTATTGCATAATGACCCGGCCCTTGGGGGCTACACTGGTTGAATTTTTTTGAGCATCGGGCAATTACAAGTCCCAGGTTGCTGCAAGCATGACAACCCGGCACTTGGGGGCTACATAATATGGAATATTCAGTTGTGACTCGTAACTGAGATGAACAAACTAGATTTCTTCAAGGTTGCAACATTTATATTGAAACAAGTCTTAATCTATCACTATGTTCTCCTCTTAAGATTTGGGGGCTACGGGTAATATGCATATAAAGGAGGAACATCTTCAAATTCTCAGTTTTGGGCAAATCAGGAAGGTTAATTGTGTGACCCGACGTTGGCAACAATCATAACTCGGTGTCTATAAACGCTTATAATCCAGGATCATCAGTTTTTATAACCCGACAACTTTGGCAATGATAAACCGGCAAGTTCTACATTTTCAAACCGCTGATATCAGTTGAATATTTTAAGACCAATATTTTTGTCAAATCAGAGCATTGAAGGCCGATTCAAATAGATTCTTTATTTACAAAATATCTTCTGCAAGCAAATTGATTATGAAGCTGGTATATTGACTCAGATTTTTTCAGAAAAAAGAAATGACAAGGATTTAAGGATGATCAAGTGCCAGTTTATAAGAATATTTAACCCGGAGCGCAACCTGTCAAATTCATTCTTGTGTTTATGTTGCAGGATCAATTTAACATGGATAAATCCAAATTAAACTAGGGGCTAATGTCGGGGATATACCCCGCGGTATAAACCGCCGGATGTATGACCCGGCTGGAGTTTGGCGATTCACTGGCGACCCGCTTGCCCCTGGCGGTTTATGATTCATTTGTAATCCGGCAGGCGGGTCAGAGGAGCGACAATACCTGGTGGCCCAATGGGCGGTTTATGAAAGGCCGGCTCATGTTATGGTGGGCCGGTTTAAGAGGAAGACATAAGGAATATTCTCCTACAAAGGAAGCAAGACTAGGACTCCACTTGTAATAGAGTAATCCTAATCCAACTAGGACTAGTCATGTAAACCGCCCCTTCAACATATATAAGGATGGGCAGGGCACCCCAAAGAGGGACAAGGAAGAAGAGACAATTTAGGGCTAGACATAACTGGGAGAGCCGGTTTACGGCAATTCCCTCATGATGATAATGAGACCTAGCCTCAAACAACATGTAGGGTTGTTACCGGATGATGTTTCCCAGGGCCCGAAGCTGTCTAAATCCCTGTCTTGTGTTGCTTCTCTCGATTCCGCTCAACCCCTTGATAACCACAAGTATAGGGGGTCGCAACAGTTTTCGATAAGTAAGAGTATTGAACCCAACGAGGAGCTAAAGGTAGAACAAATATTCCCTAAGTTCTATCGACCACCGATACAACTCTACGCACGCTTGACGTTCGCTTTACCTAGAACAAGTATGAAACTAGAAGTACTTTGTAGGTGTTGTTGGATAGGTTTGCAAGATAATAAAGAGTACGTAAATAAAAAGTAGGGGCTGTTTAGATAAAGGAACAATAAAGTAAATATAGTGAGTGTGGAAAAGTGGTGGTAGGAGTTGTGAAATTGCCCCTAAGCAATTGACTACTTTACTAGACCAATAGCAAGTATTATGTGGGAGAGGCCACTGCTAGCATGTCATCCCTGACTTGGAATTCTATGCACTTATGATTGGAACTATTAGCAAGCATCCGCAACTACTAATGTTCATTAAGGTAAAACCCAACCATAGCATTAAGATATATTGGTCCCCCTTCAATCCTGTATGCATCAATTTCTATGCTAGGTTGAAGCTTCTGTCACTCTTTCCCTCCAATACATAGTCCTATCAACATACAACTAACCCCAGGGTGTGATCCACGCGCACAATCATATGATGGGCACCAAAGGACAGCAACATAACCACAAGCAAATTGAATCAATCATAGCAATTCATCAACCACCGATAGGACAACGAAAATCTACTCAGACATCATAGGATGGCAACACATCATTGGATAACAATATGAAGCATAAAGCACCATGTTCAAGTAGAGGGTACAATGGGTTGCGGGAGAGTGGACCACTATAGATAGAGGGGGGAGGTGATGGAGATGTTGGTGAAGATGGCGGAGGTGTTGGTGTAGATCGCGGTGATGATGATGGCCCCCGGTGGCACTCCGGTGCCACCGGAAGCGAGGGGGAGAGAGCCCCCCTCCTTCTTCTTCTTCCTTGACCTCCTCCCTAGATGGGAGAAGGGTTTCCCCTCTGTTCCATGGCCTCCATGGCACGGGAGGGGCGAGAGCCCCTCCGAGATTGGATCTGTCTCTCTGTCTCTCTCTGTTTCTGCGTTCTCCCCTGGCTCTGTTTCACCGTTTTGTATATATATGGAGATCCGTAACTCCGATTGGCCTGAAACCTTCGCCGTGATTTTTTTCCGAATATTAGCTTTCTTGTGGCAAAAGAAGAGCGTCAACCGCCTTACGATGGGCTCACGAGGGTAGGGGGCGCGCCCTAAGGGGGGGAGCGCCCCCCTACCTCGTGACCACCTCGGGCACTGGTTCGCATTGATTTTCCTTCCGAATTTTCCATATTTTCCAAAAAATAAGGTCCGTCTGTTTTTATCCCGTTTGGACTCCGTTTGATATGGATATTCTGCGAAACCAAAAACGTGCAACAGACAGGAACTGGCACTGGGCACTGGATCAATATGTTAGTCCCAAAAATAATATAAAAAGTTGCCAAAAAGTATATGAAAGTTGAATAATATTGGCATGGAACAATCAAAAAATTAGATACAACGGAGATGTATCAGCATCCCCAAGCTTAATTCCTGCTCGTCGTCGAGTAGGTAAATGACAAAAAAAATAATTTTTTATGTGGAATGCTACCTAGCATAATCTTGATCATATGTCTAATCATGGCATGAATATTAAGACACGAGTGATTCAAAGCAATAGTCTATCCTTTGACATAAAAATAATAATACGTCAAGCATACCAACCAAGCAATTATGTCTTATTGAAATAACATAGCCAAAGAAAACTCATCCCTACAAAATCATATAGTCTGCCTACGCTCCATCTTCACCACACAAAGCATTCACATCATGCACAACCCCGATGACAAGCCAATCAATTGTTTCATACTTTGACGTTTCTCAAACCTTTTCAACTTTCACGCAAGACATGAGCGTGAGCCATGGACATAGCACTATAGGTGGAATAGAATATGATGACGGGGGTTATGTGGAGAAGACAAAAAAGGAGAAAGTCTCACATCAACTAGGCTTATCAACGGGCTATGGAGATGTCCATTAATAGATATCAATGTGAGGAGTAGGGATTGCCATGCAACGGATGCACTTGAGCTATAAGTATATGAAAGCTCAAACTGAAACTAAGCGGGTGTGCATCCAACTTGCTTGCTCATGAAGACCTAGGGCATTTGAGGAAGCCCATCGTTGGAATATACAAGCCAAGTTCTATAATGAAAATTCCCACTAGTATATGAAAGTGATAACTCAAGAGACTCTCTATATGAAGAACATGGTGCTATTTTGAAGCACAAGTGTGGTAAAAGGATAGTAACATTGCCCCCTTTTTTGCGGGCTTCTTTGGCCCCCCTTTTTTTAATTTAGGCTTCTTTCGCCTCTTTTTTTGGGGGGCAATGCTCTAATAATGATGATCATCACACTTTTATTTACTTACAACTCGATACTAGAACAAAGATATGACTCTATATGAATGCCTCTGACGGTGTACCGGGATGTGCAATGATCTAGCGTAGCAATGACATCAAAAAACGGACAAGTCATGAAAACATCATGCTAGCTATCTTACGATCATGCAAAGCAATATGACAATTAATGCTCAAGTCATGTATATGATGATGATGGAAGTTGCATGGCAATATATCTCGGAATGGCTATGGAAATGCCATGATAGGTAGATATGGTGGCTGTTTTGAGGAAGGTATATGGTGGGTTTATGGTATCGGCGAAAGTTGCGTGGTACTAGAGAGGCTAGCAATGATGGAAGGGTGAGAGTGTGTATAATCCACGGACTCAACATTAGTCATAAAGAACTCACATACTTATTGCAAACTCTATTAGTCATCGAAACAAAGTACTACGCGCATGCTCCTAGGGGGATAGATTGGAAGGAAAAGACCATCGCTCGTCCCCGACCACCACTCATAAGGAAGACAATCAATAAACACCTCATGCTCCGACTTCGTTACATAGCGGTTCACCATACGTGCATGCTACGGGACTTGCAAACTTCAACACAAGTATTTCTCAATTTCACAATTACTCAACTAGCATGACTCTAATATCACCACCTTTATATCGCAAGACTATTGCAAGGAATCAAACATATCATATTCAGCGATCTACAAGTTTACGTAGGATTTTATGACTAACCATGTGAATGGCCAGTTCCTGTCATCTCTCTAAATAGATATAAGTGAAGCAAGAGAGTTTAATTCTTTCTACAAAAGATATGCCCACGCTCTAACAAATATAAGTGAAGCAAAAGAGCATTCTACAAATGGCGGTTGTCTAAGTGAAGAGAAACAGGCAATCCAAACTTCAAATGATATAAGTGAAGCACATGAAGCATTCTATAAAGCTGTACTCAAAAGATATAAGTGAAGTACAATGAGCATTATATAAATCAACCAAGGACTATCTGATACCAGCGTGGTGCATAAAAAGAAAAAGAAAAACCTAAATGCAAAAGACGCTCCAAGACTTGCACATATCGCATGAACGAAACGAATCCGAAAACATATTGATACTTGTTGAAGAAAGAGGGGATGCCTCCCCAGCATCCCCAAGCTTAGACGCTTGAGTCTCCTTGAATATTTACTTGGGGTGCCTTGGGCATCCCCAAGCTTGAGCTCTTGCCTCTCTTCCTTCTTCTCACATCGAGACCTTCTCGATCATCGAACACTTCATCCACACAAAACTTCAACAGAAAACTCGGTAAGATTTGTTAGTATAATAAAGCAAATCACTACTCTAAGTACTATTGCAAACCAATTCATATTTTGTTTTTGCATTGTTTCTACTGTAATATAACTTTTTCATGGCTTAATCCACTGATATAAATCGATAGTTTCATCAAAACAAGCAAACTATGCATCAAAAACAGAATCTGTCTAAAAAAGAACAGTCTGTAGCAATCTGAACATTCACCGTACTTCTGATGGTTGAAACATTCTGCAAAAATTAGGAAAAGTAAAAAATTTGTATAGGAAGACATTTCAAAAAGAATCAGAACCATTCGACGTTGCAGCTAAAAATGTAAAATCGCGCACTACAGCCAAAGTTTCTGTCCTGCACCGTACAAACCATCAAGCAAATGTAAACATCCTAAAAGCAAACCTTGGCACATTATTTTTATAATACAATGGAATTGTACAAGGGGATAATTATTTTTATTGAAAAGTTTCTGTAATCAAGATTCACAAAGTTGCCGTGAGCATGAACAAAGTTCAAGGAGCTCTCCCACTTCAACAGTGCTTGTCTTTCTCACTTTCACTTTCCTTTTTTGAAAAGTTTTGGGTTCCCCTCTTTATTTTTGTTGTTTTTAAACTATATGAAAGCACTCAACAGAAATAAATGACTCTTTAAAACTTTCGGGTTGTCTCCCTGGCAGTGCTTTCTTTAAAGCCATTAAGCTAGGCATATAGTGCTGAAGTAGTGAATCCACCTGGATCCCAAGGTATATCAAAGCCAATTTTAATTAACAATGATTTGTAATTTAGTAGTGAGCACAAAGCAACATATATCAAGCAATGACAAAGTCTAACTCTCTTCCTATGCATCGGCATGTCATAAAAGAACAATTCATGTACACCTAGTAAAGGCCAATGCATAGTATAAACAGTTTCTTGCAATTTTATCGTATTGGAACATAGAGAGGTGGAGATATAGTTCTTCTTTCATAATAATTGCAAGTAGGAGCAGCAAGCACATGCATATTATACTCATCAAAATCATCATGTGCATCGGTAAAAGGCAACCCATCAATGTAATCCTTAATAAGTGCAAACTTCTCCGATATAGTGTAGTTTGGAGAATTCAAAAAGATAATAGGACTATCATGCGTGGGTGCAATAGCAACAATTTCATGTTTAACATAAGGAACTATAGCAAGTTCATCTCCATAAGCATAATTCATATTGGCATCTTGGCCACAAGCATAGCAAGCATCATCAAAAAGGGATATTTCAAGAGAATCAATGGGATCATAACAGTCATCATAGCAATCATCCTTCGGTACGCACGAAGGGGAATTAAACAATGTATGAGTTGAAGAGTTACTCTCATTAGAAGGTGGGCACGGGTGATCAATCCGCTCTTCCTCCTTTTGTTCTTCGCTCTCCTCCTCATCTTTTTCATCCAATGAGCTCACAGTTTCATCAATTTCTTCTTCCATAGACTCCTACAAAATATTAGTCTCTTCTTGGACAGTGGAGTAGTCCTCAATATATAGTTTAACATAAGCATTAGAAGCATAATTCTCATCACAATATTCAAGTATGGCAAAATTTTCAGATTTTTGAAGAGTAGCATCATACTTTTCAATCAAAGAAGCAATTTCAGAAGCACCCTTAAAAGCAACAAATTCTTCAATTTGTTGAACATCATAGTAATTATAAACACCCTTAGCATACGAAGATACGATTCCATTATTACTAAACTCACATTGATAGGGAAGGTATTTCTTAGGGTTTTGAGAACAACAAGTAAAATCATATATTTCACATAAATTCCAAGCATAGCATTGCAAACGTTGAATTTGACCCCATAATAGTTTCCCTTTTTCAGATATACGGTGTCGCACATAACAATCATGATCATCTAAAGATTTTCCCTCAACTAAGCTAGTTGGGGTTTCGGCACGAGCACAAAGGGATCGAAGATGATCCAAGTAAAATGCTTCAGCAGTGTGATAGATTTTGAGTGGTTCTTCAACCATTGGTTCAGTAGGTACAACTAATTTTTTTGGTATTTTGCGTTTCCTACCCATAACTAAAGATAAAAAACAACTAAGAACAGCAAATAAAAATTACTTAGTGATAAAGCAAACAAGCACACACGAGAATATTCACCCCACGCTATTGCTCCCCGGCAACGGCGCCAGAAAAAGGTCTTGATAACCCACAAGTATAGGGGATCACAACAGTTTCCGATAAGTAAGAGTGGCGAACCCAACGAGGAGCTAAAGGTAGAACAAATATCCCCTCAAGTTATATCGACCACCGATACAACTCTACGCACGCTTGACGTTCGCCTTACCTAGAACAAGTATGAAACTAGAAGTACTTTGTAGGTGTTGTTGGATAGGTTTGCAAGATAATAAAGAGTACGTAAATAAAAAGTAGGGGCTGTTTAGATAAAGGAACAATAAAGTAAATATAGCGAGTGTGGAAAAGTGGTGGTAGGAGTTGTGAAATTGCCCCTAAGCAATTGACTACTTTACTAGACCAATAGCAAGTATTGTGTGGGAGAGGCCACTGCTAGCATGTCATCCCTGACTTGGAATTCTATGCACTTATGATTGGAACTATTAGCAAGCATCCGCAACTACTAATGTTCATTAAGGTAAAAACCAACCCTAGCATTAAGATATATTGGTCCCCCTTCAATCCCGTATGCATCAATTTCTATGCTAGGTTGAAGCTTCTGTCACTCTTGCCCTCCAATAAATAGTCCTATCAACATACAACTAACCCTAGGGTGTGATCCACGCGCGCCATCATATGATGGGCACCAAAGGACAGCAACATAACCACAAGCAAATTAAATCAATCATAGCAATCCATCAACCACCGATAGGACAACAAAAATCTACTCAGACATCATAGGATGGCAACACATCATTGGATAATAATATGAAGCATAAAGCACCATGTTCAAGTAGAGGGTAAAGTGGGTTGCGGGAGAGTGGACCGCTGTAGATAGAGGGGGAAGGTGATGGAGATGTTGGTGAAGATGGCGGAGGTGTTGGTGTAGGTCGCGGTGATGATGATGGCCCTCGGTGGCACTCCGGTGCCACCGGAAGCGAGGGGGAGAGAGCCCCCCTCCTTCTTCTTCTCCCTTGACCTCCTCCCTAGATGGGAGAAGGGTTTCCCCTCTGTTCCAAGGCCTCCATGGCACGGGAGGGGCGAGAGCCCCTCCGAGATTGGATCTGTCTCTCTGCCTCTCTCTGTTTCTGCGTTCTCCCCTGGCTCTGTTTCACCGTTTCGTATATATATGGAGATCCGTAACTCTGATTGGCCTGAAACCTTCACCGTGGTTTTTTTCCGAATATTAGCTTTCTTTTGGCAAAAGAAGAGCGTCAACCGCCTTATGGTGGGCTCACGAGGATAGGGGGCGCGCCCTAAGGGGGGCGCCCCCTGCCTCGTCACCACCTCTGGCACTGGTTCACGTTGATTTTCCTTCTGAATTTTCCATATTTTCCAAAAATAAGCTCCATCCATTTTTATCCCATTTGGACTCCGTTTGATATGGATATTCTGCGAAACCAAAAACATGCAATAGACAGGAACTAGCACTAGGCACCGGATCAATATGTTAGTCCCAAAAATAATATAAAAAGTTGCCAAAAAGTATATGAAAGTTGGATAATATTGGCATGGAACAATCAAAAATTATAGATACGACGGAGACGTATCACCCCTCTCAAGCTACCACATAGATGCGTTGGCCTCACGACTAAGTCCTCACACTAGGATATCTGTCGTGACAATTCCACGACACCGACGACAAAGGGAACAACGTATGTTGTTATGCGGTTTGACCGATAAAGATCTTCATAGAATATGCGGGAGCTAATATGAGCATCCAGGTTCCGCTATTGTTTATTGGCCGAAGATGTGTCTCAATCATGTCTACATAGTTCTCGAACACGTAGGGTCCGCACGTTTAAAGTTTCGGTGACGATTGTATTATGAGTTTAGGTGATTTGATGTACCGAAGGTAGTTTGGAGTCCCGGATGAGATCGGGGACATGACGAGGAGTCTCGAAATGGTCGAGACGTCAAGATCGATATATTGGACGACTATATTGGGACATCGGAAAGGTTCCGAGTGATTCGGGTATTTTCGAATTACCGGGGAGTTACGGGAATTCGCCGGGAGAAGTATCTGGCCTTATTGGGCCATACGGGAATAGAGGAGAGAGGCCAAAAGAAAGGAGGCGCCCCCCCCCCTCTGGTCCGAATTGGACAAGGGGTGCAGCCCCCTTTTCCTTCTCCCTCTCCCCTCTTTCCTTCTCTCCTACTCCGGAAAGGAAAGGGGAATCCTACTAGGACTTGGGAGTTCTAGTAGGACTCCCCACACTTGGCGCGCCCCCTCTAGGGCCGGCCTCCCCCTCCCTCCTTTATATACGGGGGCAGGGGGCACCTCTAGAAACAACAATTGATCTCTTGATCTCTTAGCCGTGTGCGGTGCCCCCCTCCACCATATTCCACCTCGATCATATCGTAGCAGTGCTTAGGCGAAGCCCTGGCATCGGTAGCATCATCATCATCATCACCATGCCATCATGCTGACGGAACTCTCCCGTGAAGCTCTGCTGGATTGGAGTTCGCGGGACGTCATCGAGCTGAACGTGTGCTGAACTCGGAGGTGCCGTATGTTTGGTACTTGATCGGTCGGATCATGAAGACGTACGACTACATCAACCGCGTTGTGCTAACGCTTCCACTTTTGGTCTACGAGGGTACGTGGACACACTCTCCCCTCCTTTTTCTATGCATCACCATGATCTTGCGTGTGCACAGGAAATTTTTGAAATTACTACGTTCCCCAACTGTGGCATCCGAGCCTGGTTTTATGCATAGATGTTATATGCACGAGTAGAACACAAGTGAGTTGTGGGCGATACAAGTCATACTTCTTACCAGCATGTCATACTTTGGTTCGGTGGTATTGTTGGATGAAGCGGCCCGGACCGATATTACGCGTACACTTACGCGAGACTGGTTCTACTGATGCTTTGCACACAGGTGGCTGGCGGGTGTCAGTTTCTCCAACTTTAGTTGAACCGAGTGTGGCTACGCGTGATCCTTGAGAAGGTTAAAACAACACTAACTTGACAAACTATCGTTGTGGTTTTGATGCGTAGGTAAGATCGGTTCTTGCTCAGCCCGTAGCATCCACGTAAAACTTGCAGCAACAAAGTAGAGGACGTCTAACTTGTTTTTGCAGGGCATGTTGTGATGTGATATGGTCAAGACATGATGTTATATTTTATTGTATGAGATGATCATGTTTTGTAACCGAGTTATCGGCAACTGGCAGGAGCCATTTGGTTGTTGCTTTATTGTATGCAATGCAATCACCCTGTAATGCTTTACTTTATCACTAAGCGGTAGCGATAGTCGTAGAAGCATGAGTTGGCGAGACGACAACGATGGTACGATGGAGATCAAGGTGTCGCGCCGGTGACAATGGTGATCATGACGGTGCTTCGGAGATGGAGATCACAAGCACAAGATGATGATGGCCATATCATATCACTTATATCTTTTATGCATCTTATTTTGCTTAGTACGACAGTAGCATTATAAGATGATCTCTCACTAAATTTAAAGGTATAAGTGTTCTCCCTGAGTATGCACCGTTGCGAAAGTTCTTCGTGTTGAGACACCACGTGATGATCGGGTGTGATAGGCTCTACGTTCAAATACAACGGGTGCAAAACAGTTGCACACGCGGAATACTCAGGTTAAACTTGACGAGCCTAGCATATGCAGATATGGCCTCGGAACACTGAGACCGAAAGGTCGAGCGTGAATCATATAGTAGATATGATCAACATAGTGATGTTCACCATTGAAACTACTCCATCTCACGTGATGATCGGACGTGGTTTAGTTGATATGGATCACGTGATCACTTAGATGATTAGAGGGATGCCTATCTAAGTGGGAGTTCTTAAGTAATATGATTAATTGAACTTTAATTTATCATGAACTTAGTCCTGGTAGTATTAGCATATCTATGTTGTAGATCAATAGCTCGCGTTTAGCTCCTCTGTTTTATTTTTGATATGTTCCTAGAGAAAACTAAGTTGAAAGATGTTAGTAGCAATGATGCGGATTGGATCCGTGATCTGAGGATTATCCAAATTGCTGCATAGAAGAATTATGTCCTTGATGCACCGCTAGGTAACAGACCTATTGCAGGAGCAGATGCAGACGTTATGAATGTTTGGCTAGCTCAATATTATGACTACTTGTTAGTTTAGTGCACCATGCTTAACAGCTTAGAATCGGGACTTCAAAGACGTTTCGAACGTCATGGATCATATGAGATGTTCCAGGAGTTGAAGTTAATATTTCAAGCAAATACCCGAGTTGAGAGATATGAAGTCTCCAACAAGTTCTGTAGCTAAAAGATGGAGGAGAATAGCTCAAGCAATGAGCATGTGCTCAGATTGTCTAGGTACTATAATCACTTGAATCAAGTGGGAGTTAATCTTCCAGATAAAATAGTGATTGACAGAATTCTCTAGTCACGATCACCAAGTTAGTAGAACTTCGTGATGAACTATAGTTTGCAAGGGATGATGAAAACGATTCCCGAGCTTTTCATGATGATGAAATCGATGAAGGTAGAAATCAAGAAAGAGCATCAAGTGTTGATGATTAACAAGACCACTAGTTTCAAGAAAATGGCAAAGGGAAAGAAAGGGAACTTTAAGAAGAACGGCAAGTAAGTTGCTGCTCAAGTAAAGAAGCCCAAGTCTGGACCTAAGCCTGAAACTAAGTGCTTCTACTGCAATGGGACTAGTCACTGGAAGCGGAACTGCCCCAAGTATTTGACAGATAAGAAGGATGGCAAAGTAAACAGTGCTATATTTGATATACATGTTATTGATGTGTATTTTACTAGTGTTTATAGCAACCCCTCGGTATTTGATACTGGTTCAGTTGCTAAGAGTAGTAACTCAAAACGGGAATTGCAGAATGAACAAAGACTAGTTAAGGGTGAAGTGACGATGTGTGTTGGAAGTGGTTCCAAGATTGATATGATCATCAGCGCACACTCCCTATACTTTCAGGATTAGTGTTAAACCTAAATAAATGTTATTTGGTGTTTGCGTTGAGCATGAATATGATTTGATCATGTTTATTGCAATACGGTTATTCATTTAAGTTAGAGAATAATTGTTGTTCTGTTTACATGAATAAAACCTTCTATGGTCATACACCCAATTAAAATGGTTCGTTGGATCTCGATCGTAGTGATACACATATTCATAATATTGAAGCCAAAATATGCAAAGTTGATAATGATAGTGCAACTTATTTGTGGCACTGCCGTTTAGGTCATATTGGTGTAAAGCGCATGAAGAAACTCCATGCTGATGGGCTTTTGGAATCACTTGATTGTGAATCATTTTGATGCTTGCGAACCATGCCTCATGAGCAAGATGACTAAGACTCCGTTCTCCAGAACAATGGAGCGAGCCACTGACTTATTGGAAATAATATATACCGATGTATGCGGTCCAATGAGTGTTGAGACTTACGGCGGGTATCATTGTTTTCTGAACTTCACAGATGATTTGAGCAGATATGTGTATATCTACTTGATGAAACATAAGTCTAAAACATTTGAAAAGTTCATATAATTTCAGAGTGAAGTGGAAAATCATCGTAACAAGAAAATAAAGTTTCTATGATTTGATCGTGGAGGAGAATATTTGAGTGACGAGTTTGGTCTTCATTTGAAACAATGCAAAATAGTTTCGCAACTCACACCACCTGGAACACCACAGCGTAATGCTGTGTCCGAACATCATAACCGTACTTTATTAGATATGGTACAATCTATGATGTCTCTTACCGATTATCGTTTTGGGGTTATGCATTAGAGACAGTTGCATTCACATTAAATAGGGCACCATATAAATCCGTTGAGACGACACCTTATGAACTGTGGTTTGGCAAGAAACCCAAGTTGTCGTTTCTTAAAGTTTGGGGTTGCGATGCTTATGTGAAAAAGCTTCAACCTGATAAGCTCGAACCCAACACGGATAAATGTGTCTTCATCGGATACCCAAAGGAGACTATTGGGTACACCTTCTATCACAGATCCGAAGGCAATACTTTTATTGCTAAAGTTGGATCCTTTCTGTAAGTGCATCTAGTGCCACCCCTAGTTGGTTTTGGAGTATTGACGACAAACCTGGTTGAGGGACTAATGTGTTTGTGAGAATTGTAGGATAACACAGGTAGAAGTCCCTCATTGATTCGGTTTTCCTACTAGAGATGACCCCTAAAAATGTATGAAGACATTGAAGTCAAAGGTGGTATGTGAAGACATTCACATTGAAGACTATGACAAGAGAAGACATTGCGTGAAGACTATGGAGCGCGAAGACTTAGTTCTTTCGTCGTTCCTTTTCTTCTTTGTTGAGTCATAGGAACCACCGTACTGTTAAGTGGGGTCCAAGTGAACCAGTTAGAATGACTGAAGTGATGCTTAACCAAAATCCTATGTCTTCGAGCGAAGACAATGAGAGCAAATCTTATCCAGAGCTGGATAAGTCATCTTTGCTTGTAGCCCAAGTAAAGTTGCCGTGTGTGTTTGAAATCTGACCGTTGGAACACGTGTCAGTTCCTTAGTGACCCAGGGTCATTTCGGACAAATCAGGTCAGGTTGCCTAGTGGCTATAAATAGCCCACCCCCTACAACCATAAATGGTTGGCTGCTCAGAGTTAGTGTACGGCTTTTGTCGTTTGAGAGCAACCCACCTCGAAACCTTTGAGAGAGAATTCCTTGCGAGGACAAAGCCCTAAACACCCAGGGCCAAAGAGTGTTAGGTATCACTTAAGTCTTCCTGTCTGTGCGATCTGAAGACTTATTACACTTGAGGACTGTGAATCCTCCAGCCGGTTAGGCGTCGCGTTCTGAGCATCCAAGAGTCATTGTGGTTCGCTGGTGAACGAAGTCTGTGAAGGTTTGGAAGTCTACCTTCAAGACTTACCAAAGTGATTGGGCGACGACTGGGTGTCCTTAGCTCTAGGGGAATAAGGTGAAGACACGGTCTTCTGAGTTGAATCTCAGCCTCCCTAACCAGACGTACAGTTGTCACAGCAACTAGAACTGGTCCAACAAAGCATTGTCTTCAACGAGCCACTGGTTCCATCCTTCCCATCTCTTTATGTGCTGATTGGTCCTTGTGAAGTCACTGCCTGTTTGCATTAGTTATTTGTCTTCACTGTGTGACTACTTGTTCTGATTGGCTTCATACTATCTTCCATCCTGATCTATATTGCCTAGCTGCTATTAGTCTTTATGGTTTCATTTCATTGAATACTTGACTATGGCTAGCTTAGTGTAGTCTACCTTTCGCTGCATGGTAATAGGTTTATTTCTATCATTTGTCTTCAAAACTTCCATGTTTTGAAGACTTTCATAAAAATCACCTATTCACCCCCCCTCTAGTCGATCACTAGCACTCTCAATTGGTATCAGAGCAAGGTACTCCCTTGTTCTGTGTGATTCGGTTTAACCACCTGGAGTTTTAGCTATGTCGACTGCAGGGATAATCAAAGTCTCCGCTGCGTGCCCAGTCTTCGATGTAACTGAATATCCCTACTTGAAGAATAAGATGCGCATGCATCTTGAAGCCATTGATGTCAACCTCTGGTATGTCCTCAAGAATGGCGTCCCCAAGGATGGTGAAGGTGTCACCGATGCTGATGTCAAGAAGTTCGTTCAACTGGACTCCACTGCCAAGAACATCATATGTGGTCATCTGACCAAAGGGCAGTATGGCTGTGTGAGTGCTCTGGAAACATCTAAGCTAGTCTGGGACTGGCTCTCCAAGGTCAACGAAGGCGTCTCAACCCAGAGAGATCAAAGAATCAGTGTCCTTCGCAACCTCTTCAACCGCTTCAAGAGAAATGACAATGAGAATGTCCAGCTCACGTTTGATCGACTCATTGACATCACAAATGAGCTTCAAGCCCTCGGCGCTACTAAGATCACCAAGCATGAAGTCATCAAGACACTCCTGAGATCACTTGACAGTTTGTTTGACACCCTAGCCCTGATGATTCAAGAACGCCCTGACTTCAAGACACTCGATCCGTCTGACATACTTGAAAGGCTCAACACACATGAGTTTCAGCTTTCTAAGAAAAGAGACATCTATGGTCCCAACTATGGGCGAACTCGTGCCTTGAAGGCAAAAGCTGTTTCCTCATCTGAAGAAGAATCTGAGTGCAGTTCGGATGATCCTGAAGACATTGGAAAGGAGCTTGCTATGCTTGTGAAGAAGTTTCAGAAATTCACCAAGAAGAAAGGCCTCAGAAAGCTCACGATCCAGCTCAAGGAATGATGAAGCTTCTGCTCATGACTACAAGAAGAGAACATGTCACAAGTGCAAGAAACCTGGTCACTACATCTCTGAGTGTCCGCAGTGGGACAATGAGAACAAGAATAAGAAGAAGAAGAAGAGCAAGGAATATGATTCTGATGACAAGAAGAAGAAGAAATACTCAAAGTCTTCTTCCAAGTCTTCCTCAAAGTCTTCATCATACAAGAAGAGCTCATCTGGCAAGGCTAGTGCGTTTGTTGACATGGAAATGGATTCAGAGGAGGAGTCCGCTTCTGAGGAGGCGGAGGTGGAGTCTGAGGAGGAGTCCGATTCTGGCGTTGCAAGTCTGGCTACAGCATACGTTGCCAAGTCCATCTTCAACACTGAAGACAATGACTTCATCACCGACACCGATGCAAATGACAAGGACAACTCCGCTCCCACCTACTGCTTCATGGCACGTGGTGCCAAGGTAAACACACACACTACTCACTATCAAACATCCAGTGAAGATGACTGTTATTGCGGTTCCAAACCCAGCTACAAAACACTTACTAAAATTGCAACTGAACAACAGAAAGCTATGGAACATATTCAAAAATTGTTAGACAAAAGCGATGATCTGTTAGACACTGAAATGACTCGATCTCAGTCCTTAATTGAAGACATAAAAAATCTTCATGTTAAGTATGAGGAACTTGAAAGTCGTGATGAAACACTCTCAACAACTCATGAAAAACTTTCCTATGATTATCTTCAAAGGAAGCAAGATCTTGAGAAATTGAGAGCGGCTCATGAAGATCTTCAAAAGGAAAATGAGTCACTTCGCGCCAAACAGATCAGTTCTGCTCAGGAAGGATTTGAACCACCATGTCTTAAATGCATTGAGCGTGACAACGCTACTTCTATTGCTGGATGTTCTACTGCTACTACTATTGCAATATCTTCAACTGTTGATGTGGTAACTAACCCCTCTGCTGAGGATACCACTCCTATTGCTGATGAAAATGCTAGGTTGAAGACATTGCTTGAAACAGGGATGTACAAAAGTCTCAAAGGGCATCAGACACTATGTGATGTCCTCAAAAGGCAGATCCTGAACCGAAACCCTAGGAAAGAGGGTGTTGTGTTCGAAAGGAAAATGAATGCTGATGGCTCTTACTGGAAACCTGAGCAGTACCCCAAAACCACATGGGTTGCTGCAAAGGAACCTTCAGTGGATCCATCCACCCTATCTGGCTTCACTTGTGCTAACCCCATTGTTATTGATGAATCCTTTGATGCAAACTATAAACTGTTTAAGAATCAGAATGGTGAAGTGTTTGCCAGGTATATTGGTACTAACTGCAGGAATGGGCCACCTATGAAGAAAGTCTGGGTGCCAAAAAGTGTTTGGACAATCTTCCTATGAATGTCGTCATGACACCACAAGTGAAGAAGACAAACCCCAGACCACAGGCTTCATATGGTCCAAAGGCTTCATACAGACAAAGGACTCACCTGAGTCGCACTAATGCAAATGTTTTGCAGGGAAACCATACTCAGGCCTATGAATATGAGCGCATTTCATCAAACCGCCATGTTCATAAGACCAAGAACTACTCTGCTTATTCTTATGAGTACTATTGTCCACCTGCAAGACTATTTGCTAGGGCTCCAAAGCCAAAGTTCTCAGATGCTGCACTTAGACTCATTGCTTCGAAGCCACCCTTGAAGATGTGGGTGGCTAAGAAAGTTTAACTCTCTTTTGCAGGGAAAGGTCTCCAGCCGAAAATCAAATGTGTTTGAAGCTATTGCTGGGGACCTTAAACATCTTGTAGGGCGCAAGATCAAATGCCCAAAAGGTCTTATTATGTATTTTGTTCCTGAGTCGCTTGCTACTTGCCCTATCAGTCCTAACCTCGATCTAAGCTTTCATAATCCACTTGCTCGTCAAATGTTTATGCTTCACAATTCTCTTCGTGAAGCCTATCCCCCTAACTGCACTGTAGGGTATGACACCAGCTACTTCAGAATGGATTATTGATAGTGGGTGTACTAATCACATGACTGGCAAGCGAAGTCTTCTCATGGACTCAACTTTATGTCCATCTGGCAAGAGTCACATCACATTTGCTCACACTGGTAAAAGCAAGGTATTGGGTCTAGCTAGAGTTGCAATCTCAAGGGATCAACACATGGATAAAATGATGCTTGTTGAATCCCTTGGTTTCAACTTAATGTCTGTCTCAATGCTTTGCGATTTAAACATGATTGTGATATTTGGAAAATATCGTTGCCTTGTTCTAATGGAATCTGACAAGTCTCTAGTCTTTGAAGGGTGTCGGAAAGATGATTTGTACGTGGTAGATTTCTCAGCAGGACCACATCTTGTCGTATGTCTTCTAGCAAAAGTTTCAGAATGCTGGCTCTGGCATCGGAGACTAGGGCATGCTGGCATGTGGAACTTGCACACTCTTGCAAAGAAGAAGCATGTCTTAGGCATCGAGGGCATCAAGTTCAAGAAGGATCACCTATGCGGTGCCTATGAAGCTGGAAAGGTGACAAGGGCCAAGCATCCCTCGAAGACAATCATGACAACGACTCAACCCTTCGAACTGCTACACATGGACCTCTTCAGTCCCACTCACTACTCAACTCTTACTACTACTGCTTGTCTCTATGGCTTTGTCATTGTTGATGCTTATTCAAGATATACTTGGGTGCATATAATCCTCTACAAGACTGAAGTGCAGGATGTCTTCAGACGCTTCGCCAATCGAGCCATGAACAACTATGGCATCAAGATCAAGCACATCAGAAGTGACAATGGCATTGAATTCAAGAACACTGGCCTCGACACTTATCTTGATACTTTGGGCATCACTCATGAATTCTCAGCTCCGTACATGCCGCAGCAGAATGGCGTCGTGGAACGCAAGAACAGAACACTTATTGAGATGGCCCGGACGATGCTCGATGAATACAAGACTCCAAGAAAGTTCTGGCCTGAAGCCATTGATACTGCATGCCATATCATCAACCGTGTTTATCTTCACAAGCTTCTGAACAAAACATCCTATGAGATCCTCACTAGTAAGAAGCCAAATGCCAGTTACTTCAGAGTATTTGGTGCCAAGTGCTGGATCAAGGATCCACATCACACTTCAAAATTTGCACCGAAAGCACATGAAGGTTTTATGCTTGGATACGGAAAGGATTGGCACTCCTACAGAGTCTTCAACCTCTTTCACTATAAAGTGGTTGAAAATGTGGATGTGCGGTTCGATGAGACTAACGGCTCGCAAAGAGAGCATCTGCCAAATGTGCTAGATGAAGTTCCATCCAGTGAAACCATCAAGCTTATGGGAACTAGAGAAATCATACCATCTGAAGCTCAGCCTGAAGAGGAACTCATCATCTCTGTGCCTGATCAACCTAAAGACAATGCTCAGCCTTAAGACAATTCTTCTAACGATGATAATGATCAGCAAGAGCAAAATCTTCGTCCTATTCATCCTCGTGTTGCAAATGAAGTACAGATTGAGAGAATAATTGACAGCATTAATGCACCTGGTCCACTTACTCGTTCAAGGGCAACACAACTAGCAAATTTTTGTGGACACTTCGCATTTGTCTCAATATCTGAACCAAAGAAAGTTGATGAAGCCTTTATGGAACCTGAATGGATTCAAGCTATGCAAGAAGAGCTTCAACAATTTGAGTTGAATAATGTATGGGAACTGGTCAAGCGTCCTGATCCTCATAAGCACAATATCATAGGCACTAAATGTATATATCGCAACAAGCAAGATGACCATGGTCAAGTTGTCAGAAACAAAGCTCGTCTCATTGCTCAAGGATACACTCAAGTTGAAGGAATTGACTCCGATGAAACATTTGCTCCTGTGGCTAGGCTTGAAGCTATACGCATACTGTTAGCCTATGCAAATCATCATAACATTCTTCTGTATCAAATGGATGTGAACAACGCTTTTCTCAATGGCAAGATTGAAGAAGAAGTGTATGTTGCACAACCGCCTGGCTTTGAAGATCCAAAACATCCTGACATGGTTTACAAGCTCAACAAGGCACTGTATGGCCTTAAACAAGCCCCTCGAGCTTGGTATGACACACTCAAAGACTTCCTGAAGAGCAAAGGCTTCAAACCTGGTTCCCTGGATCCCACTCTCTTCACGAAGGCATATGATGGTGAACTGTTTGTGTGCCAAATATATGTGGATGACATTATCTTCGGCTTTACTAATCATAAATACAGTGATGAGTTTGGATACATGATGCAAGAGCAATATCAGATGTCCATGATGGGAGAGTTGAAATTCTTCCTTGGTCTTCAAATATGACAGAAATGCAACGGCATCTTCATATCTCAAGAGAAGTACCTCAAAGATTGCCTGAAGAAGTTTGGAATGCAAGACTGCAAAGGCTACATGATGCCAATGCCAGCTAAACACCATCTGGGTCCCGACGACAATGGTAAAGAGTACGATCAAAAGGTATACCGCTCCATGATTGGTTCTTTGCTTTATTTATGTGCATCTAGGCCAGATATCATCCTTAGTGTTTGCATGTGTGCCCGATTCCAAGCGGCACCAAAGGAATCGCATCACTTAGCTGTGAAGCGAATTCTTCGATATTTGGCTCACACCCCAACTCTAGGATTATGGTATCCAAAGGGCTCAGAGTTTGATCTAGTTGGATTCTCGGATGCTGATTATGCTGGTGATAAGGTGGATCGCAAGTCTACATCAGGCACATGTCATTTTCTGGGACGATCACTTGTATGTTGGTCTTCAAAGAAGCAGAACCGTGTATCTCTCTCCACTGCCGAATCTGAATACATTGCTGATGGATCTTGCTACACGTAGCTTCTATGGATGAAGCAAACACTCAAAGACTATGACATTCATCTGAAGCAAGTACCACTCTACTGCGACAACAAGAGCGCCATCAAGATTGCTAACAACCCAGTTCAGCACTCGAAGACAAAGCACATTGAAATTCGTCATCACTTTCTCAGAGATCATGTCATGAAGGAAGATATTGATATCATACACGTAAACACTGGAGAGCAACTGGCAGATATCTTCACAAAGCCCTTGGATGAGAAGAGGTTTTGCAAGTTACGATGTGAGCTAAATATCTTGGAATCCTCAAATGTCCTGTGATTAGGCACACATCCTAACACTTATGCATGTTGATGACTTAGATGTGCAACACACGAAGTAACGTATGTCTTCAATCAATGAAGACTTACATTCTGAGTGTGAATACATTAACGTGGAATTGACTTCGGAGCGCCACGATAATTGTGCGCCGTGTCTGGGTCTAATACTTCCTATACGGTGGGTAACGCCATGTAACGCCCTCGATGCGGCTATAGCTCCCACGTGTCGAGGCACGACTTAGAGGCATAACCGCATAGAAAGCAATGTCGCAAGTCAGGCAATCATTACAACATCCCATGTAATACATAATAAAAGGGGGAGGTAACATAGTTGGCTTACACTCGCCACGTCACATCAGAGTACATAAATAACATCCATCAAACAAGCACTCATGGCCCGACTACGGCGCCAAAATAGAAAAGACCCCCAACATGCGACAAGGTCCTGGATCGATAACCCCAACTAGGCACCACTACTGATCATCCGGAAAAGACACATAGTATCACTGAGAGTCCTCGTCGAACTCCCACCTGAGCTCGTAATCGTCAACTGGAGCAGAATCACCTGGACCTGCATCTGGAGTTGTAGTATCTGTGAGCCACAGGGACTCAGCAATCTCACACCCACGCGATCAAGACTATTTAAGCTCATAGGAATGGATAAGGCCAAAATGTGTGGAGCTGCAGCAAGCGACTAGCATATGTGGTGGCTAACTTATACGCAAAAGAGAGCGAGAAGAGAAGGCGAAGCACGAGCGAGAAGCTAAAGGAACATCCTGCGCAAGCATAACTCCAACACCGTGTCCACCTCTCGGACTCCGCCGAGAAGGGGCCATCACGGTAACACACACGGTTGATTCATTTTAATTAAGTTTAATTAAAGTTATCTACAACCGGACATTAACAAATTCCCATCCGCCCATAACCGCGGGCACGGCTTTCGAAAGATCAATCCCTGCAGGGGGGTCCCAACTTAGCCCATAACAAGCTCTCACGGTCAACGAAGGAATAGACCTCCACCCAAGACACACCGATCAGACTCGGTATCTCGGTACAACAAGATGATTCGACAGGTTAAAACAAGTCCAGCAACACCGCCCGAATGTGCCGACAAATCCCGATAGGAGCTGCACATATCTCTTTCTCAGGGCACGCTCGGATAGGTCAAGCTACGAGTAAAACCAAACCTCAAGTTTCCCCGAGGTGGCCCCGCAGGCTGCCTGGTTCGGACCAACACTTAGAGGAGCACTGGCCCGGGGGGGGTTAAAATAAGATGACCCTCGGGCTCCGGAAACCCAAGGGAAAAAGAGGCTAGGTGGCAAATGGTAAAACCAATGTTGGGCATTGCTGGAAAAGCTTTAAACAAGACGAACTATCAAGGGGTTCCCATTATAGCCCAACCGTGTAAGGGACGCAACAATCCGGGAACATAACACCGATATGACGGAAACTAGGGCGGCAAGAGTGGAACAAAACACTAGGAGAGAGGCCGAGCCTTCCACCCTTTACCAAGTATATAGATGCGTTAAGATAACATAGCAATATAATGATATCCCAACAAGCAATATAAATGTTCCAACAAGGAACGGCTCCAATCTTCACCTGCAACTAACAACGCTATAAGAAGGGCTGAGCAAGCGGTAACATAGCCAATCAACGGTTTGCTAGGACAAAGGTGGGTTAGAGGTTCAACATGGCAATTGGGAGGCTGACAGGCAAAAGGTAGGCATCGTAGCATTGGCAAAGCAAAAGAGCGAGCAAACTAGCATAGCAAAGATAGTAGTGATTTCGAGGGTATGATCATCTTGCCTGCACAGTTGTCAGAGTTGACTGGATCCTCACAAGCAAACTCAACGGGCTCCTCGGTAGCGAACTCGTCTCCTGGCTCTACCCAACAAGACAAACAAGCAACAAGTACACAATCAACCACGGGCAAGACCAAGCAATATGATGAAATGACGATATGCTATGCGGGATGCGATGCGGGATGCAATATGCAAGATATGACAGGAAATGCATGAACCTGGCATCAACTTGGAAAACCAAGTGTGCCACTGGATAGAGGGGATGAAATCGCTTGAAAACGATATAAAGATCATAGGAATCGGAGCTACGGTTTGGAAATGGCGAGCGTTTTAAGATATGACACCGGTCTGCGATTTACAGCAAGTAGGCACCTAAATGCAACGAAATGAACATGCTACAGCCACCAAACATGAAAACAAAATACATGGCAGTGATGTACACAAGATGGTTGACAAAACACTAGCACTGAGCCATAGGCAAATTCATCCATTAAGAGGTTCAAACAAGCATGGCTAAAATGCAAATGCAAAACAGATTTCAGACTTAGTGAAATTAACACTAGTCTGAAATTTCAGATCACGAAGCTCTCTTCGGAGCAGCAAAACAACATGATAGAAAACCTGAACATGACAAGTAAGAACATGGCATGGAGCTACTCAACAAGCTTAATAAAACACCCAAAGTGACCTGGGGCCAAAAGGGTTCACAAAATACTCTACCTTGCTCACGAACATCGCTCGAACACAATCAGTTTTCAGACTTAGTGAAAACTGAGACATGCTGAAATTTAACTCACGAAGGCATGTAAACGAGCTCGATGCACTCACTACGGTGCAAGTCATGGCAAGGAAAGCATATCACCAGCAAGAAGGCACAAAGTGCTAGCTACTCATGGCAAGAACGAAGGCATAGCATGCATGGAACACTAACGGTAGCATCGGCGAAATCGCAAACAAGTTCACGATCTGCCCAGATTAACAACGAAGCAAAAGTTGAGCTCGATTGAGTCAACCTAGAGCACTCCACAAATGCCAACAAAGACATGGATGGATAGAGCATAACATAAATATCAAAACTCCCTTACTGATCATCCTTAAAAGAGGCACGGATCATTAGGAAACAAGCTGGACATATAGCATCATGAACTAAAATATCCCAGACTTAGAGAAAATCACTAAGTCCCTGAAATCTGCAATCTCAGGTACCCTACTTCGCAAGCTTGCACAAGACAACACACACATCCTAAAAATGCA